>NW_027370211.1:0-37477 GCF_046119375.1 Phyllobates terribilis
ACTGAATGAAAGGAGCTGGCATCTCACTCTCTTTGAATCTTCTTTATCATGCTAAGAGGAGCAGGAAAAAGCAAAAAATTTCAGAATTGCACCTTGCAATGCGGAGAAATTACTGTTTGTGCATTTACAATATTCATTGATTTTTGCCATTGAAAAACATCCAGAAATGATTGAAGCTACTGACTGAATGAAAGGAGCTGGCATCTCACTCTCTTTGAATCTTCTTTATCATGCTAAGAGGAGCAGGAAATAGCAAAAAATTTCAGAATTGCACCTTGCAATGCGGAGAAATTACTGTTTGTGCATTTACAATATTCATTGATTTTTGCCATTGAAAAACATCATGTTATTCATATACCAGAAATGTTTGAAGCTACTGACTGAATGAAAGGAGCTGACATCTCACTCTCTTTGAATCTTCTTTATCATGCTAAGAGGAGCAGGAAAAAGCAAAAAATTTCAGAATTGCACCTTGCAATGCGGAGAAATTACTGTTTATGCATTTACAATATTCATTGATTTTTGCCATTGAAAAACGTCCAGAAATGATTGAAGCTACTGACTGAATGAAAGGAGCTGGCATCTCACTCTCTTTGAATCTTCTTTATCATGCTAAGAGGAGCAGGAAAAAGCAAAAAATTTCAGAATTGCACCTTGCAATGCGGAGAAATTACTGTTTGTGCATTTACAATATTCATTGATTTTTGCCATTGAAAAACATGTTATTCATATACCAGAAATGTTTGAAGCTACTGACTGAATGAAAGGAGCTGGCACCTCACTCTCTTTGAATCTTCTTTATCATGCTAAGAGGAGCGGGAAAAAGCAAAAAATTTCAGAATTGCACCTTGCAATGCGGAGAAATTACTGTTTGTGCATTTATAATATTCAATGATTTTTGCCTTTGAAAAACGTCCAGAAATGATTGAAGCTACTGACTGAACGAAAGGAGCTGGCATCTCACTCTCTTTGAATCTTCTTTATCATGCTAAGAGGAGCAGGAAAAAGCAAAAAATTTCAGAATTGCACCTTGCAATGCGGAGAAATTACTGTGTGCATTTACAATATTCATTGATTTTTGCCATTGAAAAACATCCAGAAATGATTGAAGCTACTGACTGAATGAAAGGAGCTGGCATCTCACTCTCTTTGAATCTTCTTTATCATGCTAAGAGGAGCAGGAAAAAGTAAAAAATTTCAGAATTGCACCTTGCAATGCGGAGAAATTACTGTTTGTGCATTTATAATATTCAATGATTTTTGCCATTGAAAAACGTCCAGAAATGATTGAAGCTACTGACTGAACGAAAGGAGCTGGCATCTCACTCTCTTTGAATCTTCTTTATCATGCTAAGAGGAGCAGGAAAAAGCAAAAAATTTCAGAATTGCACCTTGCAATGCGGAGAAATTACTGTTTGTGCATTTACAATATTCATTGATTTTTGCCATTGAAAAACATCCAGAAATGATTGAAGCTACTGACTGAATGAAAGGAGCTGGCATCTCACTCTCTTTGAATCTTCTTTATCATGCTAAGAGGAGCAGGAAATAGCAAAAAATTTCAGAATTGCACCTTGCAATGCGGAGAAATTACTGTTTGTGCATTTACAATATTCATTGATTTTTGCCATTGAAAAACATCATGTTATTCATATACCAGAAATGTTTGAAGCTACTGACTGAATGAAAGGAGCTGACATCTCACTCTCTTTGAATCTTCTTTATCATGCTAAGAGGAGCAGGAAAAAGCAAAAAATTTCAGAATTGCACCTTGCAATGCGGAGAAATTACTGTTTATGCATTTACAATATTCATTGATTTTTGCCATTGAAAAACGTCCAGAAATGATTGAAGCTACTGACTGAATGAAAGGAGCTGGCATCTCACTCTCTTTGAATCTTCTTTATCATGCTAAGAGGAGCAGGAAAAAGCAAAAAATTTCAGAATTGCACCTTGCAATGCGGAGAAATTACTGTTTGTGCATTTACAATATTCATTGATTTTTGCCATTGAAAAACATGTTATTCATATACCAGAAATGTTTGAAGCTACTGACTGAATGAAAGGAGCTGGCACCTCACTCTCTTTGAATCTTCTTTATCATGCTAAGAGGAGCGGGAAAAAGCAAAAAATTTCAGAATTGCACCTTGCAATGCGGAGAAATTACTGTTTGTGCATTTATAATATTCAATGATTTTTGCCATTGAAAAACGTCCAGAAATGATTGAAGCTACTGACTGAACGAAAGGAGCTGGCATCTCACTCTCTTTGAATCTTCTTTATCATGCTAAGAGGAGCAGGAAAAAGCAAAAAATTTCAGAATTGCACCTTGCAATGCGGAGAAATTACTGTTTGTGCATTTACAATATTCATTGATTTTTGCCATTGAAAAACATCCAGAAATGATTGAAGCTACTGACTGAATGAAAGGAGCTGGCATCTCACTCTCTTTGAATCTTCTTTATCATGCTAAGAGGAGCAGGAAAAAGCAAAAAATTTCAGAATTGCACCTTGCAATGCGGAGAAGTTACTGTTTGTGCATTTACAATATTCATTGATTTTTGCCATTGAAAAACATCATGTTATTCATATACCAGAAATGTTTGAAGCTACTGACTGAATGAAAGGAGCTGACATCTCACTCTCTTTGAATCTTCTTTATCATGCTAAGAGGAGCAGGAAAAAGCAAAAAATTTCAGAATTGCACCTTGCAATGCGGAGAAATTACTGTTTGTGCATTTACAATATTCATTGATTTTTGCCATTGAAAAACGTCCAGAAATGATTGAAGCTACTGACTGAATGAAAGGAGCTGGCATCTCACTCTCTTTGAATCTTCTTTATCATGCTAAGAGGAGCAGGAAAAAGCAAAAAATTTCAGAATTGCACGTTGCAATGCGGAGAAATTACTGTTTGTGCATTTACAATATTCATTGATTTTTGCCATTGAAAAACATGTTATTCATATACCAGAAATGTTTGAAGCTACTGACTGAATGAAAGGAGCTGGCACCTCACTCTCTTTGAATCTTCTTTATCATGCTAAGAGGAGCAGGAAAAAGCAAAAAATTTCAGAATTGCACCTTGCAATGCGGAGAAATTACTGTTTGTGCATTTACAATATTCATTGATTTTTGCCATTGAAAAACATCATGTTATTCATATACCAGAAATGTTTGAAGCTACTGACTGAATGAAAGGAGCTGGCATCTCACTCTCTTTGAATCTTCTTTATCATGCTAAGAGGAGCAGGAAAAAGCAAAAAATTTCAGAATTGCACCTTGCAATGTGGAGAAATTACTGTTTGTGCATTTACAATATTCATTGATTTTTACCATTGAAAAACGTCCAGAAATGATTGAAGCTACTGACTGAATGAAAGTAGCTGGCATCTCACTCTCTTTGAATCTTCTTTATCATGCTAAGAGGAGCAGGAAAAAGCAAAAAATTTCAGACTTGCACCTTGCAATGCGGAGAAATTACTGTTTGTGCATTTACAATATTCATTGATTTTTGCCATTGAAAAACATCATGTTATTCATATACCAGAAATGATTGAAGCTACTGACTGAATGAAAGGAGCTGGCATCTCACTCTCTTTGAATCTTCTTTATCATGCTAAGAGGAGCAGGAAAAAGTAAAAAAAAATTCAGAATTGCACCTTGCAATGCGGAGAAATTACTGTTTGTGCATTTATAATATTCAATGATTTTTGCCATTGAAAAACGTCCAGAAATGATTGAAGCTACTGACTGAACGAAAGGAGCTGGCATCTCACTCTCTTTGAATCTTCTTTATCATGCTAAGAGGAGCAGGAAAAAGCAAAAAATTTCAGAATTGCACCTTGCAATGCGGAGAAATTACTGTTTGTGCATTTACAATATTCATTGATTTTTGCCATTGAAAAACATCATGTTATTCATATACCAGAAATGTTTGAAGCTACTGACTGAATGAAAGGAGCTGACATCTCACTCTCTTTGAATCTTCTTTATCATGCTAAGAGGAGCAGGAAAAAGCAAAAAATTTCAGAATTGCACCTTGCAATGCGGAGAAATTACTGTTTGTGCATTTACAATATTCATTGATTTTTGCCATTGAAAAACATCCAGAAATGATTGAAGCTACTGACTGAATGAAAGGAGCTGGCATCTCACTCTCTTTTAATCTTCTTTATCATGCTAAGAGGAGCAGGAAAAAGCAAAAAATTTCAGAATTGCACCTTGCAATGCGGAGAAATTACTGTTTGTGCATTTACAATATTCATTGGTTTTTGCCATTGAAAAACGTCCAGAAATGATTGAAGCTACTGACTGAATGAAAGGAGCTGGCATCTCACTCTCTTTGAATCTTCTTTATCATGCTAAGAGGAGCAGGAAAAAGCAAAAAATTTCAGAATTGCACCTTGCAATGCGGAGAAATTACAGTTTTTGCATTTACAATATTCATTGATTTTTGCCATTGAAAAACATCCAGAAATGATTGAAGCTACTGACTGAATGAAAGGAGCTGGCATCTCACTCTCTTTGAATCTTCTTTATCATGCTAAGAGGAGCAGGAAAAAGCAAAAAATTTCAGAATTGCACCTTGCAATGCGGAGAAATTACTGTTTGTGCATTTACAATATTCATTGATTTTTGCCATTGAAAAACATCATGTTATTCATATACCAGAAATGTTTGAAGCTACTGACTGAATGAAAGGAGCTGGCATCTCACTCTCTTTGAATCTTCTTTATCATGCTAAGAGGAGCAGGAAAAAGCAAAAAATTTCAGAATTGCACCTTGCAATGTGGAGAAATTACTGTTTGTGCATTTACAATATTCATTGATTTTTACCATTGAAAAACGTCCAGAAATGATTGAAGCTACTGACTGAATGAAAGTAGCTGGCATCTCACTCTCTTTGAATCTTCTTTATCATGCTAAGAGGAGCAGGAAAAAGCAAAAAATTTCAGACTTGCACCTTGCAATGCGGAGAAATTACTGTTTGTGCATTTACAATATTCATTGATTTTTGCCATTGAAAAACATCATGTTATTCATATACCAGAAATGTTTGAAGCTACTGACTGAATGAAAGGAGCTGGCATCTCACTCTCTTTGAATCTTCTTTATCATGCTAAGAGGAGCAGGAAAAAGCAAAAAATTTCAGAATTGCACCTTGCAATGCGGAGAAATTACTGTTTGTGCATTTACAATATTCATTGATTTTTGCCATTGAAAAACATCATGTTATTCATATACCAGAAATGTTTGAAGCTACTGACTGAATGAAAGGAGCTGGCATCTCACTCTCTTTGAATCTTCTTTATCATGCTAAGAGGAGCAGGAAAAAGCAAAAAATTTCAGAATTGCACCTTGCAATGTGGAGAAATTACTGTTTGTGCATTTACAATATTCATTGATTTTTACCATTGAAAAACGTCCAGAAATGATTGAAGCTACTGACTGAATGAAAGTAGCTGGCATCTCACTCTCTTTGAATCTTCTATATCATGCTAAGAGGAGTAGGAAAAAGCAAAAAATTTCAGACTTGCACCTTGCAATGCGGAGAAATTACTGTTTGTGCATTTACAATATTCATTGATTTTTGCCATTGAAAAACATCATGTTATTCATATACCAGAAATGTTTGAAGCTACTGACTGAATGAAAGGAGCTGGCATCTCACTCTCTTTGAATCTTCTTTATCATGCTAAGAGGAGCAGGAAAAAGCAAAAAATTTCAGAATTGCACCTTGCAATGCGGAGAAATTACTGTTTGTGCATTTACAATATTCATTGATTTTTGCCATTGAAAAACATCATGTTATTCATATGCCAGAAATGATTGAAGCTACTGACTGAATGAAAGGAGCTGGCATCTCACTCTCTTTGAATCTTCTTTATCATGCTAAGAGGAGCAGGAAAAAGTAAAAAATTTCAGAATTGCACCTTGCAATGCGGAGAAATTACTGTTTGTGCATTTATAATATTCAATGATTTTTGCCATTGAAAAACGTCCAGAAATGATTGAAGCTACTGACTGAACGAAAGGAGCTGGCATCTCACTCTCTTTGAATCTTCTTTATCATGCTAAGAGGAGCAGGAAAAAGCAAAAAATTTCAGAATTGCACCTTGCAATGCGGAGAAATTACTGTTTGTGCATTTATAATATTCAATGATTTTTGCCATTGAAAAACGTCCAGAAATGATTGAAGCTACTGACTGAACGAAAGGAGCTGGCATCTCACTCTCTTTGAATCTTCTTTATCATGCTAAGAGGAGCAGGAAAAAGCAAAAAATTTCAGAATTGCACCTTGCAATGCGGAGAAATTACTGTTTGTGCATTTACAATATTCATTGATTTTTGCCATTGAAAAACATCCAGAAATGATTGAAGCTACTGACTGAATGAAAGGAGCTGGCATCTCACTCTCTTTGAATCTTCTTTATCATGCTAAGAGGAGCAGGAAAAAGCAAAAAATTTCAGAATTGCACCTTGCAATGCGGAGAAATTACTGTTTGTGCATTTACAATATTCATTGATTTTTGCCATTGAAAAACATCATGTTATTCATATACCAGAAATGTTTGAAGCTACTGACTGAATGAAAGGAGCTGACATCTCACTCTCTTTGAATCTTCTTTATCATGCTAAGAGGAGCAGGAAAAAGCAAAAAATTTCAGAATTGCACCTTGCAATGCGGAGAAATTACTGTTTGTGCATTTACAATATTCATTGATTTTTGCCATTGAAAAACGTCCAGAAATGATTGAAGCTACTGACTGAATGAAAGGAGCTGGCATCTCACTCTCTTTGAATCTTCTTTATCATGCTAAGAGGAGCAGGAAAAAGCAAAAAATTTCAGAATTGCACCTTGCAATGCGGAGAAATTACTGTTTGTGCATTTACAATATTCATTGATTTTTGCCATTGAAAAACATGTTATTCATATACCAGAAATGTTTGAAGCTACTGACTGAATGAAAGGAGCTGGCACCTCACTCTCTTTGAATCTTCTTTATCATGCTAAGAGGAGCGGGAAAAAGCAAAAAATTTCAGAATTGCACCTTGCAATGCGGAGAAATTACTGTTTGTGCATTTATAATATTCAATGATTTTTGCCATTGAAAAACGTCCAGAAATGATTGAAGCTACTGACTGAACGAAAGGAGCTGGCATCTCACTCTCTTTGAATCTTCTTTATCATGCTAAGAGGAGCAGGAAAAAGCAAAAAATTTCAGAATTGCACCTTGCAATGCGGAGAAATTACTGTTTGTGCATTTACAATATTCATTGATTTTTGCCATTGAAAAACATCCAGAAATGATTGAAGCTACTGACTGAATGAAAGGAGCTGGCATCTCACTCTCTTTGAATCTTCTTTATCATGCTAAGAGGAGCAGGAAAAAGCAAAAAATTTCAGAATTGCACCTTGCAATGCGGAGAAATTACTGTTTGTGCATTTACAATATTCATTGATTTTTGCCATTGAAAAACATCATGTTATTCATATACCAGAAATGTTTGAAGCTACTGACTGAATGAAAGGAGCTGACATCTCACTCTCTTTGAATCTTCTTTATCATGCTAAGAGGAGCAGGAAAAATCAAAAAATTTCAGAATTGCACCTTGCAATGCGGAGAAATTGCTGTTTGTGCATTTACAATATTCATTGATTTTTGCCATTGAAAAACGTCCAGAAATGATTGAAGCTACTGACTGAATGAAAGGAGCTGGCATCTCACTCTCTTTGAATCTTCTTATCATGCTAAGAGGAGCAGGAAAAAGCAAAAAATTTCAGAATTGCACCTTGCAATGCGGAGAAATTACTGTTTGTGCATTTACAATATTCATTGATTTTTGCCATTGAAAAACATCATGTTATTCATATACCAGAAATGTTTGAAGCTACTGACTGAATGAAAGGAGCTGGCTTCTCACTCTCTTTGAATCTTCTTTATCATGCTAAGAGGAGCAGGAAAAAGCAAAAAATTTCAGAATTGCACCTTGCAATGCGGAGAAATTACTGTTTGTGCATTTACAATATTCATTGATTTTTGCCATTGAAAAACATGTTATTCATATACCAGAAATGTTTGAAGCTACTGACTGAATGAAAGGAGCTGGCACCTCACTCTCTTTGAATCTTCTTTATCATGCTAAGAGGAGCAGGAAAAAGCAAAAAATTTCAGAATTGCACCTTGCAATGCGGAGAAATTACTGTTTGTGCATTTACAATATTCATTGATTTTTGCCATTGAAAAACATCATGTTATTCATATACCAGAAATGTTTGAAGCTACTGACTGAATGAAAGGAGCTGGCATCTCACTCTCTTTGAATCTTCTTTATCATGCTAAGAGGAGCAGGAAAAAGCAAAAAATTTCAGAATTGCACCTTGCAATGTGGAGAAATTACTGTTTGTGCATTTACAATATTCATTGATTTTTACCATTGAAAAACGTCCAGAAATGATTGAAGCTACTGACTGAATGAAAGTAGCTGGCATCTCACTCTCTTTGAATCTTCTTTATCATGCTAAGAGGAGCAGGAAAAAGCAAAAAATTTCAGACTTGCACCTTGCAATGCGGAGAAATTACTGTTTGTGCATTTACAATATTCATTGATTTTTGCCATTGAAAAACATCATGTTATTCATATACCAGAAATGATTGAAGCTACTGACTGAATGAAAGGAGCTGGCATCTCACTCTCTTTGAATCTTCTTTATCATGCTAAGAGGAGCAGGAAAAAGTAAAAAAAAATTCAGAATTGCACCTTGCAATGCGGAGAAATTACTGTTTGTGCATTTATAATATTCAATGATTTTTGCCATTGAAAAACGTCCAGAAATGATTGAAGCTACTGACTGAACGAAAGGAGCTGGCATCTCACTCTCTTTGAATCTTCTTTATCATGCTAAGAGGAGCAGGAAAAAGCAAAAAATTTCAGAATTGCACCTTGCAATGCGGAGAAATTACTGTTTGTGCATTTACAATATTCATTGATTTTTGCCATTGAAAAACATCATGTTATTCATATACCAGAAATGTTTGAAGCTACTGACTGAATGAAAGGAGCTGACATCTCACTCTCTTTGAATCTTCTTTATCATGCTAAGAGGAGCAGGAAAAAGCAAAAAATTTCAGAATTGCACCTTGCAATGCGGAGAAATTACTGTTTGTGCATTTACAATATTCATTGATTTTTGCCATTGAAAAACATCCAGAAATGATTGAAGCTACTGACTGAATGAAAGGAGCTGGCATCTCACTCTCTTTGAATCTTCTTTATCATGCTAAGAGGAGCAGGAAAAAGCAAAAAATTTCAGAATTGCACCTTGCAATGCGGAGAAATTACTGTTTGTGCATTTACAATATTCATTGATTTTTGCCATTGAAAAACATCATGTTATTCATATACCAGAAATGTTTGAAGCTACTGACTGAATGAAAGGAGCTGGCATCTCACTCTCTTTGAATCTTCTTTATCATGCTAAGAGGAGCAGGAAAAAGCAAAAAATTTCAGAATTGCACCTTGCAATGCGGAGAAATTACTGTTTGTGCATTTACAATATTCATTGATTTTTGCCATTGAAAAACGTCCAGAAATGATTGAAGGTACTGACTGAATGAAAGGAGCTGGCATCTCACTCTCTTTGAATCTTCTTTATCATGCTAAGAGGAGCAGGAAAAAGCAAAAAATTTCAGAATTGCACCTTGCAATGCGGAGAAATTACTGTTTGTGCATTTACAATATTCATTGGTTTTTGCCATTGAAAAACGTCCAGAAATGATTGAAGCTACTGACTGAATGAAAGGAGCTGGCATCTCACTCTCTTTGAATCTTCTTTATCATGCTAAGAGGAGCAGGAAAAAGCAAAAAATTTCAGAATTGCACCTTGCAATGCGGAGAAATTACAGTTTTTGCATTTACAATATTCATTGATTTTTGCCATTGAAAAACATCCAGAAATGATTGAAGCTACTGACTGAATGAAAGGAGCTGGCATCTCACTCTCTTTGAATCTTCTTTATCATGCTAAGAGGAGCAGGAAAAAGCAAAAAATTTCAGAATTGCACCTTGCAATGCGGAGAAATTACTGTTTGTGCATTTACAATATTCATTGATTTTTGCCATTGAAAAACATCATGTTATTCATATACCAGAAATGTTTGAAGCTACTGACTGAATGAAAGGAGCTGGCATCTCACTCTCTTTGAATCTTCTTTATCATGCTAAGAGGAGCAGGAAAAAGCAAAAAATTTCAGAATTGCACCTTGCAATGTGGAGAAATTACTGTTTGTGCATTTACAATATTCATTGATTTTTACCATTGAAAAACGTCCAGAAATGATTGAAGCTACTGACTGAATGAAAGTAGCTGGCATCTCACTCTCTTTGAATCTTCTTTATCATGCTAAGAGGAGTAGGAAAAAGCAAAAAATTTCAGACTTGCACCTTGCAATGCGGAGAAATTACTGTTTGTGCATTTACAATATTCATTGATTTTTGCCATTGAAAAACATCATGTTATTCATATACCAGAAATGTTTGAAGCTACTGACTGAATGAAAGGAGCTGGCATCTCACTCTCTTTGAATCTTCTTTATCATGCTAAGAGGAGCAGGAAAAAGCAAAAAATTTCAGAATTGCACCTTGCAATGCGGAGAAATTACTGTTTGTGCATTTACAATATTCATTGATTTTTGCCATTGAAAAACATCATGTTATTCATATGCCAGAAATGATTGAAGCTACTGACTGAATGAAAGGAGCTGGCATCTCACTCTCTTTGAATCTTCTTTATCATGCTAAGAGGAGCAGGAAAAAGTAAAAAATTTCAGAATTGCACCTTGCAATGCGGAGAAATTACTGTTTGTGCATTTATAATATTCAATGATTTTTGCCATTGAAAAACGTCCAGAAATGATTGAAGCTACTGACTGAACGAAAGGAGCTGGCATCTCACTCTCTTTGAATCTTCTTTATCATGCTAAGAGGAGCAGGAAAAAGCAAAAAATTTCAGAATTGCACCTTGCAATGCGGAGAAATTACTGTTTGTGCATTTATAATATTCAATGATTTTTGCCATTGAAAAACGTCCAGAAATGATTGAAGCTACTGACTGAACGAAAGGAGCTGGCATCTCACTCTCTTTGAATCTTCTTTATCATGCTAAGAGGAGCAGGAAAAAGCAAAAAATTTCAGAATTGCACCTTGCAATGCGGAGAAATTACTGTTTGTGCATTTACAATATTCATTGATTTTTGCCATTGAAAAACATCCAGAAATGATTGAAGCTACTGACTGAATGAAAGGAGCTGGCATCTCACTCTCTTTGAATCTTCTTTATCATGCTAAGAGGAGCAGGAAAAAGCAAAAAATTTCAGAATTGCACCTTGCAATGCGGAGAAATTACTGTTTGTGCATTTACAATATTCATTGATTTTTGCCATTGAAAAACATCATGTTATTCATATACCAGAAATGTTTGAAGCTACTGACTGAATGAAAGGAGCTGACATCTCACTCTCTTTGAATCTTCTTTATCATGCTAAGAGGAGCAGGAAAAAGCAAAAAATTTCAGAATTGCACCTTGCAATGCGGAGAAATTACTGTTTGTGCATTTACAATATTCATTGATTTTTGCCATTGAAAAACGTCCAGAAATGATTGAAGCTACTGACTGAATGAAAGGAGCTGGCATCTCACTCTCTTTGAATCTTCTTTATCATGCTAAGAGGAGCAGGAAAAAGCAAAAAATTTCAGAATTGCACCTTGCAATGCGGAGAAATTACTGTTTGTGCATTTACAATATTCATTGATTTTTGCCATTGAAAAACATGTTATTCATATACCAGAAATGTTTGAAGCTACTGACTGAATGAAAGGAGCTGGCACCTCACTCTCTTTGAATCTTCTTTATCATGCTAAGAGGAGCGGGAAAAAGCAAAAAATTTCAGAATTGCACCTTGCAATGCGGAGAAATTACTGTTTGTGCATTTATAATATTCAATGATTTTTGCCATTGAAAAACGTCCAGAAATGATTGAAGCTACTGACTGAACGAAAGGAGCTGGCATCTCACTCTCTTTGAATCTTCTTTATCATGCTAAGAGGAGCAGGAAAAAGCAAAAAATTTCAGAATTGCACCTTGCAATGCGGAGAAATTACTGTTTGTGCATTTACAATATTCATTGATTTTTGCCATTGAAAAACATCCAGAAATGATTGAAGCTACTGACTGAATGAAAGGAGCTGGCATCTCACTCTCTTTGAATCTTCTTTATCATGCTAAGAGGAGCAGGAAAAAGCAAAAAATTTCAGAATTGCACCTTGCAATGCGGAGAAATTACTGTTTGTGCATTTACAATATTCATTGATTTTTGCCATTGAAAAACATCATGTTATTCATATACCAGAAATGTTTGAAGCTACTGACTGAATGAAAGGAGCTGACATCTCACTCTCTTTGAATCTTCTTTATCATGCTAAGAGGAGCAGGAAAAATCAAAAAATTTCAGAATTGCACCTTGCAATGCGGAGAAATTGCTGTTTGTGCATTTACAATATTCATTGATTTTTGCCATTGAAAAACGTCCAGAAATGATTGAAGCTACTGACTGAATGAAAGGAGCTGGCATCTCACTCTCTTTGAATCTTCTTATCATGCTAAGAGGAGCAGGAAAAAGCAAAAAATTTCAGAATTGCACCTTGCAATGCGGAGAAATTACTGTTTGTGCATTTACAATATTCATTGATTTTTGCCATTGAAAAACATCATGTTATTCATATACCAGAAATGTTTGAAGCTACTGACTGAATGAAAGGAGCTGGCTTCTCACTCTCTTTGAATCTTCTTTATCATGCTAAGAGGAGCAGGAAAAAGCAAAAAATTTCAGAATTGCACCTTGCAATGCGGAGAAATTACTGTTTGTGCATTTACAATATTCATTGATTTTTGCCATTGAAAAACATCATGTTATTCATATACCAGAAATGTTTGAAGCTACTGACTGAATGAAAGGAGCTGGCATCTCACTCTCTTTGAATCTTCTTTATCATGCTAAGAGGAGCAGGAAAAAGCAAAAAATTTCAGAATTGCACCTTGCAATGTGGAGAAATTACTGTTTGTGCATTTACAATATTCATTGATTTTTACCATTGAAAAACGTCCAGAAATGATTGAAGCTACTGACTGAATGAAAGTAGCTGGCATCTCACTCTCTTTGAATCTTCTTTATCATGCTAAGAGGAGCAGGAAAAAGCAAAAAATTTCAGACTTGCACCTTGCAATGCGGAGAAATTACTGTTTGTGCATTTACAATATTCATTGATTTTTGCCATTGAAAAACATCATGTTATTCATATACCAGAAATGTTTGAAGCTACTGACTGAATGAAAGGAGCTGGCATCTCACTCTCTTTGAATCTTCTTTATCATGCTAAGAGGAGCAGGAAAAAGCAAAAAATTTCAGAATTGCACCTTGCAATGCGGAGAAATTACTGTTTGTGCATTTACAATATTCATTGATTTTTGCCATTGAAAAACATCATGTTATTCATATGCCAGAAATGATTGAAGCTACTGACTGAATGAAAGGAGCTGGCATCTCACTCTCTTTGAATCTTCTTTATCATGCTAAGAGGAGCAGGAAAAAGTAAAAAATTTCAGAATTGCACCTTGCAATGCGGAGAAATTACTGTTTGTGCATTTATAATATTCAATGATTTTTGCCATTGAAAAACGTCCAGAAATGATTGAAGCTACTGACTGAACGAAAGGAGCTGGCATCTCACTCTCTTTGAATCTTCTTTATCATGCTAAGAGGAGCAGGAAAAAGCAAAAAATTTCAGAATTGCACCTTGCAATGCGGAGAAATTACTGTTTGTGCATTTATAATATTCAATGATTTTTGCCATTGAAAAACGTCCAGAAATGATTGAAGCTACTGACTGAACGAAAGGAGCTGGCATCTCACTCTCTTTGAATCTTCTTTATCATGCTAAGAGGAGCAGGAAAAAGCAAAAAATTTCAGAATTGCACCTTGCAATGCGGAGAAATTACTGTTTGTGCATTTACAATATTCATTGATTTTTGCCATTGAAAAACATCCAGAAATGATTGAAGCTACTGACTGAATGAAAGGAGCTGGCATCTCACTCTCTTTGAATCTTCTTTATCATGCTAAGAGGAGCAGGAAAAAGCAAAAAATTTCAGAATTGCACCTTGCAATGCGGAGAAATTACTGTTTGTGCATTTACAATATTCATTGATTTTTGCCATTGAAAAACATCATGTTATTCATATACCAGAAATGTTTGAAGCTACTGACTGAATGAAAGGAGCTGACATCTCACTCTCTTTGAATCTTCTTTATCATGCTAAGAGGAGCAGGAAAAAGCAAAAAATTTCAGAATTGCACCTTGCAATGCGGAGAAATTACTGTTTGTGCATTTACAATATTCATTGATTTTTGCCATTGAAAAACGTCCAGAAATGATTGAAGCTACTGACTGAATGAAAGGAGCTGGCATCTCACTCTCTTTGAATCTTCTTTATCATGCTAAGAGGAGAAGGAAAAAGCAAAAAATTTCAGAATTGCACCTTGCAATGCGGAGAAATTACTGTTTGTGCATTTACAATATTCATTGATTTTTGCCATTGAAAAACATGTTATTCATATACCAGAAATGTTTGAAGCTACTGACTGAATGAAAGGAGCTGGCACCTCACTCTCTTTGAATCTTCTTTATCATGCTAAGAGGAGCGGGAAAAAGCAAAAAATTTCAGAATTGCACCTTGCAATGCGGAGAAATTACTGTTTGTGCATTTATAATATTCAATGATTTTTGCCATTGAAAAACGTCCAGAAATGATTGAAGCTACTGACTGAACGAAAGGAGCTGGCATCTCACTCTCTTTGAATCTTCTTTATCATGCTAAGAGGAGCAGGAAAAAGCAACAAATTTCAGAATTGCACCTTGCAATGCGGAGAAATTACTGTTTGTGCATTTACAATCTTCATTGATTTTTGCCATTGAAAAACATCCAGAAATGATTGAAGCTACTGACTGAATGAAAGGAGCTGGCATCTCACTCTCTTTGAATCTTCTTTATCATGCTAAGAGGAGCAGGAAAAAGCAAAAAATTTCAGAATTGCACCTTGCAATGCGGAGAAATTACTGTTTGTGCATTTACAATATTCATTGATTTTTGCCATTGAAAAACATCATGTTATTCATATACCAGAAATGTTTGAAGCTACTGACTGAATGAAAGGAGCTGACATCTCACTCTCTTTGAATCTTCTTTATCATGCTAAGAGGAGCAGGAAAAAGCAAAAAATTTCAGAATTGCACCTTGCAATGCGGAGAAATTGCTGTTTGTGCATTTACAATATTCATTGATTTTTGCCATTGAAAAACATCCAGAAATGATTGAAGCTACTGACTGAATGAAAGGAGCTGGCATCTCACTCTCTTTGAATCTTCTTATCATGCTAAGAGGAGCAGATAAAAGCAAAAAATTTCAGAATTGCACCTTGCAATGCGGAGAAATTACTGTTTGTGCATTTACAATATTCATTGATTTTTGCCATTGAAAAACATGTTATTCATATACCAGAAATGTTTGAAGCTACTGACTGAATGAAAGGAGCTGGCACCTCACTCTCTTTGAATCTTCTTTATCATGCTAAGAGGAGCGGGAAAAAGCAAAAAATTTCAGAATTGCACCTTGCAATGCGGAGAAATTACTGTTTGTGCATTTACAATATTCATTGATTTTTGCCATTGAAAAACGTCCAGAAATGATTGAAGGTACTGACTGAATGAAAGGAGCTGGCATCTCACTCTCTTTGAATCTTCTTTATCATGCTAAGAGGAGCAGGAAAAAGCAAAAAATTTCAGAATTGCACCTTGCAATGCGGAGAAATTACTGTTTGTGCATTTACAATATTCATTGGTTTTTGCCATTGAAAAACGTCCAGAAATGATTGAAGCTACTGACTGAATGAAAGGAGCTGGCATCTCACTCTCTTTGAATCTTCTTTATCATGCTAAGAGGAGCAGGAAAAAGCAAAAAATTTCAGAATTGCACCTTGCAATGCGGAGAAATTACTGTTTGTGCATTTACAATATTCATTGATTTTTGCCATTGAAAAACATCCAGAAATGATTGAAGCTACTGACTGAATGAAAGGAGCTGGCATCTCACTCTCTTTGAATCTTCTTTATCATGCTAAGAGGAGCAGGAAAAAGCAAAAAATTTCAGAATTGCACCTTGCAATGCGGAGAAATTACTGTTTGTGCATTTACAATATTCATTGATTTTTGCCATTGAAAAACATCATGTTATTCATATACCAGAAATGTTTGAAGCTACTGACTGAATGAAAGGAGCTGGCATCTCACTCTCTTTGAATCTTCTTTATCATGCTAAGAGGAGCAGGAAAAAGCAAAAAATTTCAGAATTGCACCTTGCAATGCGGAGAAATTACTGTTTGTGCATTTATAATATTCAATGATTTTTGCCATTGAAAAACGTCCAGAAATGATTGAAGCTACTGACTGAACGAAAGGAGCTGGCATCTCACTCTCTTTGAATCTTCTTTATCATGCTAAGAGGAGCAGGAAAAAGCAAAAAATTTCAGAATTGCACCTTGCAGTGCGGAGAAATTACTGTTTGTGCATTTATAATATTCAATGATTTTTGCCATTGAAAAACGTCCAGAAATGATTGGAGCTACTGACTGAACGAAAGGAGCTGGCATCTCACTCTCTTTGAATCTTCTTTATCATGCTAAGAGGAGCAGGAAAAAGCAAAAAATTTCAGAATTGCACCTTGCAATGCGGAGAAATTACTGTTTGTGCATTTACAATATTCATTGATTTTTGCCATTGAAAAACATCATGTTATTCATATACCAGAAATGTTTGAAGCTACTGACTGAATGAAAGGAGCTGACATCTCACTCTCTTTGAATCTTCTTTATCATGCTAAGAGGAGCAGGAAAAAGCAAAAAATTTCAGAATTGCACCTTGCAATGCGGAGAAATTACTGTTTGTGCATTTACAATATTCATTGATTTTTGCCATTGAAAAACGTCCAGAAATGATTGAAGCTACTGACTGAATGAAAGGAGCTGGCATCTCACTCTCTTTGAATCTTCTTTATCATGCTAAGAGGAGCAGGAAAAAGCAAAAAATTTCAGAATTGCACCTTGCAATGCGGAGAAATTACTGTTTGTGCATTTACAATATTCATTGATTTTTGCCATTGAAAAACATGTTATTCATATACCAGAAATGTTTGAAGCTACTGACTGAATGAAAGGAGCTGGCACCTCACTCTCTTTGAATCTTCTTTATCATGCTAAGAGGAGCGGGAAAAAGCAAAAAATTTCAGAATTGCACCTTGCAATGCGGAGAAATTACTGTTTGTGCATTTATAATATTCAATGATTTTTGCCATTGAAAAACGTCCAGAAATGATTGAAGCTACTGACTGAACGAAAGGAGCTGGCATCTCACTCTCTTTGAATCTTCTTTATCATGCTAAGAGGAGCAGGAAAAAGCAAAAAATTTCAGAATTGCACCTTGCAATGCGGAGAAATTACTGTTTGTGCATTTACAATATTCATTGATTTTTGCCATTGAAAAACATCCAGAAATGATTGAAGCTACTGACTGAATGAAAGGAGCTGGCATCTCACTCTCTTTGAATCTTCTTTATCATGCTAAGAGGAGCAGGAAAAAGCAAAAAATTTCAGAATTGCACCTTGCAATGCGGAGAAATTACTGTTTGTGCATTTACAATATTCATTGATTTTTGCCATTGAAAAACATCATGTTATTCATATACCAGAAATGTTTGAAGCTACTGACTGAATGAAAGGAGCTGACATCTCACTCTCTTTGAATCTTCTTTATCATGCTAAGAGGAGCAGGAAAAAGCAAAAAATTTCAGAATTGCACCTTGCAATGCGGAGAAATTGCTGTTTGTGCATTTACAATATTCATTGATTTTTGCCATTGAAAAACGTCCAGAAATGATTGAAGCTACTGACTGAATGAAAGGAGCTGGCATCTCACTCTCTTTGAATCTTCTTATCATGCTAAGAGGAGCAGGAAAAAGCAAAAAATTTCAGAATTGCACCTTGCAATGCGGAGAAATTACTGTTTGTGCATTTACAATATTCATTGATTTTTGCCATTGAAAAACATGTTATTCATATACCAGAAATGTTTGAAGCTACTGACTGAATGAAAGGAGCTGGCACCTCACTCTCTTTGAATCTTCTTTATCATGCTAAGAGGAGCGGGAAAAAGCAAAAAATTTCAGAATTGCACCTTGCAATGCGGAGAAATTACTGTTTGTGCATTTACAATATTCATTGATTTTTGCCATTGAAAAACGTCCAGAAATGATTGAAGGTACTGACTGAATGAAAGGAGCTGGCATCTCACTCTCTTTGAATCTTCTTTATCATGCTAAGAGGAGCAGGAAAAAGCAAAAAATTTCAGAATTGCACCTTGCAATGCGGAGAAATTACTGTTTGTGCATTTACAATATTCATTGATTTTTGCCATTGAAAAACATCATGTTATTCATATACCAGAAATGTTTGAAGCTACTGACTGAATGAAAGGAGCTGGCATCTCACTCTCTTTGAATCTTCTTTATCATGCTAAGAGGAGCAGGAAAAAGCAAAAAATTTCAGAATTGCACCTTGCAATGTGGAGAAATTACTGTTTGTGCATTTACAATATTCATTGATTTTTACCATTGAAAAACGTCCAGAAATGATTGAAGCTACTGACTGAATGAAAGTAGCTGGCATCTCACTCTCTTTGAATCTTCTTTATCATGCTAAGAGGAGCAGGAAAAAGCAAAAAATTTCAGACTTGCACCTTGCAATGCGGAGAAATTACTGTTTGTGCATTTACAATATTCATTGATTTTTGCCATTGAAAAACGTCCAGAAATGATTGAAGGTACTGACTGAATGAAAGGAGCTGGCATCTCACTCTCTTTGAATCTTCTTTATCATGCTAAGAGGAGCAGGAAAAAGCAAAAAATTTCAGAATTGCACCTTGCAATGCGGAGAAATTACTGTTTGTGCATTTACAATATTCATTGATTTTTGCCACTGAAAAACGTCCAGAAATGATTGAAGCTACTGACTGAATGAAAGGAGCTGGCATCTCACTCTCTTTGAATCTTCTTTATCATGCTAAGAGGAGCAGGAAAAAGCAAAAAATTTCAGAATTGCACCTTGCAATGCGGAGAAATTACAGTTTGTGCATTTACAATATTCATTGATTTTTGCCATTGAAAAACATCCAGAAATGATTGAACCTACTGACTGAATGAAAGGAGCTGGCATCTCACTCTCTTTGAATCTTCTTTATCATGCTAAGAGGAGCAGGAAAAATCAAAAAATTTCAGAATTGCACCTTGCAATGCGGAGAAATTACTGTTTGTGCATTTACAATATTCATTGATTTTTGCCATTGAAAAACATGTTATTCATATACCAGAAATGTTTGAAGCTACTGACTGAATGAAAGGAGCTGGCACCTCACTCTCTTTGAATCTTCTTTATCATGCTAAGAGGAGCGGGAAAAAGCAAAAACTTTCAGAATTGCACCTTGCAATGCGGAGAAATTACTGTTTGTGCATTTACAATATTCATTGATTTTTGCCATTGAAAAACGTCCAGAAATGATTGAAGCTACTGACTGAATGAAAGGAGCTGGCATCTCACTCTCTTTGAATCTTCTTTATCATGCTAAGAGGAGCAGGAAAAAGCAATAAATTTCAGAATTGCACCTTGCAATGCGGAGAAATTACTGTTTGTGCATTTACAATATTCATTGATTTTTGCCATTGAAAAACGTCCAGAAATGATTGAAGCTACTGACTGAATGAAAGGAGCTGGCATCTCACTCTCTTTGAATCTTCTTTATCATGCTAAGAGGAGCAGGAAAAAGCAAAAAATTTCAGAATTGCACCTTGCAATGCGGAGAAATTACAGTTTGTGCATTTACAATATTCATTGATTTTTGCCATTGAAAAACATCCAGAAATGATTGAAGCTACTGACTGAATGAAAGGAGCTGGCATCTCACTCTCTTTGAATCTTCTTTATCATGCTAAGAGGAGCAGGAAAAAGCAAAAAATTTCAGAATTGCACCTTGCAATGCGGAGAAATTACTGTTTGTGCATTTACAATATTCATTGATTTTTGCCATTGAAAAACATCATGTTATTCATATACCAGAAATGTTTGAAGCTACTGACTGAATGAAAGGAGCTGGCATCTCACTCTCTTTGAATCTTCTTTATCATGCTAAGAGGAGCAGGAAAAAGCAAAAAATTTCAGAATTGCACCTTGCAATGTGGAGAAATTACTGTTTGTGCATTTACAATATTCATTGATTTTTACCATTGAAAAACGTCCAGAAATGATTGAAGCTACTGACTGAATGAAAGTAGCTGGCATCTCACTCTCTTTGAATCTTCTTTATCATGCTAAGAGGAGCAGGAAAAAGCAAAAAATTTCAGACTTGCACCTTGCAATGCGGAGAAATTACTGTTTGTGCATTTACAATATTCATTGATTTTTGCCATTGAAAAACGTCCAGAAATGATTGAAGGTACTGACTGAATGAAAGGAGCTGGCATCTCACTCTCTTTGAATCTTCTTTATCATGCTAAGAGGAGCAGGAAAAAGCAAAAAATTTCAGAATTGCACCTTGCAATGCGGAGAAATTACTGTTTGTGCATTTACAATATTCATTGATTTTTGCCACTGAAAAACGTCCAGAAATGATTGAAGCTACTGACTGAATGAAAGGAGCTGGCATCTCACTCTCTTTGAATCTTCTTTATCATTCTAAGAGGAGCAGGAAAAAGCAAAAAATTTCAGAATTGCACCTTGCAATGCGGAGAAATTACAGTTTGTGCATTTACAATATTCATTGATTTTTGCCATTGAAAAACATCCAGAAATGATTGAAGCTACTGACTGAATGAAAGGAGCTGGCATCTCACTCTCTTTGAATCTTCTTTATCATGCTAAGAGGAGCAGGAAAAAGCAAAAAATTTCAGAATTGCACCTTGCAATGCGGAGAAATTACTGTTTGTGCATTTACAATATTCATTGATTTTTGCCATTGAAAAACATCATGTTATTCATATACCAGAAATGTTTGAAGCTACTGACTGAATGAAAGGAGCTGGCATCTCACTCTCTTTGAATCTTCTTTATCATGCTAAGAGGAGCAGGAAAAAGCAAAAAATTTCAGAATTGCACCTTGCAATGCGGAGGAATTACTGTTTGTGCATTTACAATATTCATTGATTTTTGCCATTGAAAAACATCATGTTATTCATATACCAGAAATGTTTGAAGCTACTGACTGAATGAAAGGAGCTGGCATCTCACTCTCTTTGAATCTTCTTTATCATGCTAAGAGGAGCAGGAAAAAGCAAAAAATTTCAGAATTGCACCTTGCAATGCGGAGAAATTACTGTTTGTGCATTTACAATATTCATTGATTTTTGCCATTGAAAAACATCATGTTATTCATATATCAGAAATGTTTGAAGCTACTGACTGAATGAAAGGAGCTGGCATCTCACTCTCTTTGAATCTTCTTTATCATGCTAAGAGGAGCAGGAAAAAGCAAAAAATTTCAGAATTGCACCTTGCAATTCGGAGAAATTACTGTTTGTGCATTTACAATATTCATTGATTTTTGCCATTGAAAAACGTCCAGAAATGATTGAAGCTACTGACTGAATGAAAGGAGCTGGCATCTCACTCTCTTTGAATCTTCTTTATCATGCTAAGAGGAGCAGGAAAAATCAAAAAATTTCAGAATTGCACCTTGCAATGCGGAGAAATTACTGTTTGTGCATTTACAATATTCATTGATTTTTGCCATTGAAAAACATGTTATTCATATACCAGAAATGTTTGAAGCTACTGACTGAATGAAAGGAGCTGGCACCTCACTCTCTTTGAATCTTCTTTATCATGCTAAGAGGAGCGGGAAAAAGCAAAAAATTTCAGAATTGCACCTTGCAATGCGGAGAAATTACTGTTTGTGCATTTACAATATTCATTGATTTTTGCCATTGAAAAACGTCCAGAAATGATTGAAGGTACTGACTGAATGAAAGGAGCTGGCATCTCACTCTCTTTGAATCTTCTTTATCATGCTAAGAGGAGCAGGAAAAAGCAAAAAATTTCAGAATTGCACCTTGCAATGCGGAGAAATTACTGTTTGTGCATTTACAATATTCATTGATTTTTGCCACTGAAAAACGTCCAGAAATGATTGAAGCTACTGACTGAATGAAAGGAGCTGGCATCTCACTCTCTTTGAATCTTCTTTATCATGCTAAGAGGAGCAGGAAAAAGCAAAAAATTTCAGAATTGCACCTTGCAATGCGGAGAAATTACAGTTTGTGCATTTACAATATTCATTGATTTTTGCCATTGAAAAACATCCAGAAATGATTGAACCTACTGACTGAATGAAAGGAGCTGGCATCTCACTCTCTTTGAATCTTCTTTATCATGCTAAGAGGAGCAGGAAAAATCAAAAAATTTCAGAATTGCACCTTGCAATGCGGAGAAATTACTGTTTGTGCATTTACAATATTCATTGATTTTTGCCATTGAAAAACATGTTATTCATATACCAGAAATGTTTGAAGCTACTGACTGAATGAAAGGAGCTGGCACCTCACTCTCTTTGAATCTTCTTTATCATGCTAAGAGGAGCGGGAAAAAGCAAAAACTTTCAGAATTGCACCTTGCAATGCGGAGAAATTACTGTTTGTGCATTTACAATATTCATTGATTTTTGCCATTGAAAAACGTCCAGAAATGATTGAAGCTACTGACTGAATGAAAGGAGCTGGCATCTCACTCTCTTTGAATCTTCTTTATCATGCTAAGAGGAGCAGGAAAAAGCAATAAATTTCAGAATTGCACCTTGCAATGCGGAGAAATTACTGTTTGTGCATTTACAATATTCATTGATTTTTGCCATTGAAAAACGTCCAGAAATGATTGAAGCTACTGACTGAATGAAAGGAGCTGGCATCTCACTCTCTTTGAATCTTCTTTATCATGCTAAGAGGAGCAGGAAAAAGCAAAAAATTTCAGAATTGCACCTTGCAATGCGGAGAAATTACAGTTTGTGCATTTACAATATTCATTGATTTTTGCCATTGAAAAACATCCAGAAATGATTGAAGCTACTGACTGAATGAAAGGAGCTGGCATCTCACTCTCTTTGAATCTTCTTTATCATGCTAAGAGGAGCAGGAAAAAGCAAAAAATTTCAGAATTGCACCTTGCAATGCGGAGAAATTACTGTTTGTGCATTTACAATATTCATTGATTTTTGCCATTGAAAAACATCATGTTATTCATATACCAGAAATGTTTGAAGCTACTGACTGAATGAAAGGAGCTGGCATCTCACTCTCTTTGAATCTTCTTTATCATGCTAAGAGGAGCAGGAAAAAGCAAAAAATTTCAGAATTGCACCTTGCAATGTGGAGAAATTACTGTTTGTGCATTTACAATATTCATTGATTTTTACCATTGAAAAACGTCCAGAAATGATTGAAGCTACTGACTGAATGAAAGTAGCTGGCATCTCACTCTCTTTGAATCTTCTTTATCATGCTAAGAGGAGCAGGAAAAAGCAAAAAATTTCAGACTTGCACCTTGCAATGCGGAGAAATTACTGTTTGTGCATTTACAATATTCATTGATTTTTGCCATTGAAAAACGTCCAGAAATGATTGAAGGTACTGACTGAATGAAAGGAGCTGGCATCTCACTCTCTTTGAATCTTCTTTATCATGCTAAGAGGAGCAGGAAAAAGCAAAAAATTTCAGAATTGCACCTTGCAATGCGGAGAAATTACTGTTTGTGCATTTACAATATTCATTGATTTTTGCCACTGAAAAACGTCCAGAAATGATTGAAGCTACTGACTGAATGAAAGGAGCTGGCATCTCACTCTCTTTGAATCTTCTTTATCATGCTAAGAGGAGCAGGAAAAAGCAAAAAATTTCAGAATTGCACCTTGCAATGCGGAGAAATTACAGTTTGTGCATTTACAATATTCATTGATTTTTGCCATTGAAAAACATCCAGAAATGATTGAAGCTACTGACTGAATGAAAGGAGCTGGCATCTCACTCTCTTTGAATCTTCTTTATCATGCTAAGAGGAGCAGGAAAAAGCAAAAAATTTCAGAATTGCACCTTGCAATGCGGAGAAATTACTGTTTGTGCATTTACAATATTCATTGATTTTTGCCATTGAAAAACATCATGTTATTCATATACCAGAAATGTTTGAAGCTACTGACTGAATGAAAGGAGCTGGCATCTCACTCTCTTTGAATCTTCTTTATCATGCTAAGAGGAGCAGGAAAAAGCAAAAAATTTCAGAATTGCACCTTGCAATGCGGAGAAATTACTGTTTGTGCATTTACAATATTCATTGATTTTTGCCATTGAAAAACATCATGTTATTCATATACCAGAAATGTTTGAAGCTACTGACTGAATGAAAGGAGCTGGCATCTCACTCTCTTTGAATCTTCTTTATCATGCTAAGAGGAGCAGGAAAAAGCAAAAAATTTCAGAATTGCACCTTGCAATGCGGAGAAATTACTGTTTGTGCATTTACAATATTCATTGATTTTTGCCATTGAAAAACATCATGTTATTCATATATCAGAAATGTTTGAAGCTACTGACTGAATGAAAGGAGCTGGCATCTCACTCTCTTTTAATCTTCTTTATCATGCTAAGAGGAGCAGGAAAAAGCAAAAAATTTCAGAATTGCACCTTGCAATTCGGAGAAATTACTGTTTGTGCATTTACAATATTCATTGATTTTTGCCATTGAAAAACGTCCAGAAATGATTGAAGCTACTGACTGAATGAAAGGAGCTGGCATCTCACTCTCTTTGAATCTTCTTTATCATGCTAAGAGGAGCAGGAAAAATCAAAAAATTTCAGAATTGCACCTTGCAATGCGGAGAAATTACTGTTTGTGCATTTACAATATTCATTGATTTTTGCCATTGAAAAACATGTTATTCATATACCAGAAATGTTTGAAGCTACTGACTGAATGAAAGGAGCTGGCACCTCACTCTCTTTGAATCTTCTTTATCATGCTAAGAGGAGCGGGAAAAAGCAAAAAATTTCAGAATTGCACCTTGCAATGCGGAGAAATTACTGTTTGTGCATTTACAATATTCATTGATTTTTGCCATTGAAAAACGTCCAGAAATGATTGAAGGTACTGACTAAATGAAAGGAGCTGGCATCTCACTCTCTTTGAATCTTCTTTATCATGCTAAGAGGAGCAGGAAAAAGCAAAAAATTTCAGAATTGCACCTTGCAATGCGGAGAAATTACTGTTTGTGCATTTACAATATTCATTGATTTTTGCCATTGAAAAACGTCCAGAAATGATTGAAGCTACTGACTGAATGAAAGGAGCTGGCATCTCACTCTCTTTGAATCTTCTTTATCATGCTAAGAGGAGCAGGAAAAAGCAAAAAATTTCAGAATTGCACCTTGCAATACGGAGAAATTACAGTTTGTGCATTTACAATATTCATTGATTTTTGCCATTGAAAAACATCCAGAAATGATTGAAGCTACTGACTGAATGAAAGGAGCTGGCATCTCACTCTCTTTGAATCTTCTTTATCATGCTAAGAGGAGCAGGAAAAAGCAAAAAATTTCAGACTTGCACCTTGCAATGCGGAGAAATTACTGTTTGTGCATTTACAATATTCATTGATTTTTGCCATTGAAAAACATCATGTTATTCATATACCAGAAATGTTTGAAGCTACTGACTGAATGAAAGGAGCTGGCATCTCACTCTCTTTGAATCTTCTTTATCATGCTAAGAGGAGCAGGAAAAAGCAAAAAATTTCAGAATTGCACCTTGCAATGCGGAGAAATTACTGTTTGTGCATTTACAATATTCATTGATTTTTGCCATTGAAAAACGTCCAGAAATGATTGAAGCTACTGACTGAATGAAAGGAGCTGGCATCTCACTCTCTTTGAATCTTGTTTATCATGCTAAGAGGAGCAGGAAAAAGCAAAAAATTTCAGAAATGCACCTTGCAATGCGGAGAAATTGCTGTTTGTGCATTTACAATATTCATTGATTTTTGCCATTGAAAAACGTCCAGAAATGATTGAAGCTACTGACTGAATGAAAGGAGCTGGCATCTCACTCTCTTTGAATCTTCTTATCATGCTAAGAGGAGCAGGAAAAAGCAAAAAATTTCAGAATTGCACCTTGCAATGCGGAGAAATTACTGTTTGTGCATTTACAATATTCATTGATTTTTGCCATTGAAAAACATGTTATTCATATACCAGAAATGTTTGAAGCTACTGACTGAATGAAAGGAGCTGGCACCTCACTCTCTTTGAATCTTCTTTATCATGCTAAGAGGAGCGGGAAAAAGCAAAAAATTTCAGAATTGCACCTTGCAATGCGGAGAAATTACTGTTTGTGCATTTACAATATTCATTGATTTTTGCCATTGAAAAACGTCCAGAAATGATTGAAGGTACTGACTGAATGAAAGGAGCTGGCATCTCACTCTCTTTGAATCTTCTTTATCATGCTAAGAGGAGCAGGAAAAAGCAAAAAATTTCAGAATTGCACCTTGCAATGCGGAGAAATTACTGTTTGTGCATTTACAATATTCATTGATTTTTGCCATTGAAAAACATCATGTTATTCATATACCAGAAATGTTTGAAGCTACTGACTGAATGAAAGGAGCTGGCATCTCACTCTCTTTGAATCTTCTTTATCATGCTAAGAGGAGCAGGAAAAAGCAAAAAATTTCAGAATTGCACCTTGCAATGTGGAGAAATTACTGTTTGTGCATTTACAATATTCATTGATTTTTACCATTGAAAAACGTCCAGAAATGATTGAAGCTACTGACTGAATGAAAGTAGCTGGCATCTCACTCTCTTTGAATCTTCTTTATCATGCTAAGAGGAGCAGGAAAAAGCAAAAAATTTCAGACTTGCACCTTGCAATGCGGAGAAATTACTGTTTGTGCATTTACAATATTCATTGATTTTTGCCATTGAAAAACGTCCAGAAATGATTGAAGGTACTGACTGAATGAAAGGAGCTGGCATCTCACTCTCTTTGAATCTTCTTTATCATGCTAAGAGGAGCAGGAAAAAGCAAAAAATTTCAGAATTGCACCTTGCAATGCGGAGAAATTACAGTTTGTGCATTTACAATATTCATTGATTTTTGCCATTGAAAAACATCCAGAAATGATTGAACCTACTGACTGAATGAAAGGAGCTGGCATCTCACTCTCTTTGAATCTTCTTTATCATGCTAAGAGGAGCAGGAAAAATCAAAAAATTTCAGAATTGCACCTTGCAATGCGGAGAAATTACTGTTTGTGCATTTACAATATTCATTGATTTTTGCCATTGAAAAACATGTTATTCATATACCAGAAATGTTTGAAGCTACTGACTGAATGAAAGGAGCTGGCACCTCACTCTCTTTGAATCTTCTTTATCATGCTAAGAGGAGCGGGAAAAAGCAAAAACTTTCAGAATTGCACCTTGCAATGCGGAGAAATTACTGTTTGTGCATTTACAATATTCATTGATTTTTGCCATTGAAAAACGTCCAGAAATGATTGAAGCTACTGACTGAATGAAAGGAGCTGGCATCTCACTCTCTTTGAATCTTCTTTATCATGCTAAGAGGAGCAGGAAAAAGCAATAAATTTCAGAATTGCACCTTGCAATGCGGAGAAATTACTGTTTGTGCATTTACAATATTCATTGATTTTTGCCATTGAAAAACGTCCAGAAATGATTGAAGCTACTGACTGAATGAAAGGAGCTGGCATCTCACTCTCTTTGAATCTTCTTTATCATGCTAAGAGGAGCAGGAAAAAGCAAAAAATTTCAGAATTGCACCTTGCAATGCGGAGAAATTACAGTTTGTGCATTTACAATATTCATTGATTTTTGCCATTGAAAAACATCCAGAAATGATTGAAGCTACTGACTGAATGAAAGGAGCTGGCATCTCACTCTCTTTGAATCTTCTTTATCATGCTAAGAGGAGCAGGAAAAAGCAAAAAATTTCAGAATTGCACCTTGCAATGCGGAGAAATTACTGTTTGTGCATTTACAATATTCATTGATTTTTGCCATTGAAAAACATCATGTTATTCATATACCAGAAATGTTTGAAGCTACTGACTGAATGAAAGGAGCTGGCATCTCACTCTCTTTGAATCTTCTTTATCATGCTAAGAGGAGCAGGAAAAAGCAAAAAATTTCAGAATTGCACCTTGCAATGTGGAGAAATTACTGTTTGTGCATTTACAATATTCATTGATTTTTACCATTGAAAAACGTCCAGAAATGATTGAAGCTACTGACTGAATGAAAGTAGCTGGCATCTCACTCTCTTTGAATCTTCTTTATCATGCTAAGAGGAGCAGGAAAAAGCAAAAAATTTCAGACTTGCACCTTGCAATGCGGAGAAATTACTGTTTGTGCATTTACAATATTCATTGATTTTTGCCATTGAAAAACGTCCAGAAATGATTGAAGGTACTGACTGAATGAAAGGAGCTGGCATCTCACTCTCTTTGAATCTTCTTTATCATGCTAAGAGGAGCAGGAAAAAGCAAAAAATTTCAGAATTGCACCTTGCAATGCGGAGAAATTACTGTTTGTGCATTTACAATATTCATTGATTTTTGCCACTGAAAAACGTCCAGAAATGATTGAAGCTACTGACTGAATGAAAGGAGCTGGCATCTCACTCTCTTTGAATCTTCTTTATCATGCTAAGAGGAGCAGGAAAAAGCAAAAAATTTCAGAATTGCACCTTGCAATGCGGAGAAATTACAGCTTGTGCATTTACAATATTCATTGATTTTTGCCATTGAAAAACATCCAGAAATGATTGAAGCTACTGACTGAATGAAAGGAGCTGGCATCTCACTCTCTTTGAATCTTCTTTATCATGCTAAGAGGAGCAGGAAAAAGCAAAAAATTTCAGAATTGCACCTTGCAATGCGGAGAAATTACTGTTTGTGCATTTACAATATTCATTGATTTTTGCCATTGAAAAACATCATGTTATTCATATACCAGAAATGTTTGAAGCTACTGACTGAATGAAAGGAGCTGGCATCTCACTCTCTTTGAATCTTCTTTATCATGCTAAGAGGAGCAGGAAAAAGCAAAAAATTTCAGAATTGCACCTTGCAATGTGGAGAAATTACTGTTTGTGCATTTACAATATTCATTGATTTTTACCATTGAAAAACGTCCAGAAATGATAGAAGCTACTGACTGAATGAAAGTAGCTGGCATCTCACTCTCTTTGAATCTTCTTTATCATGCTAAGAGGAGCAGGAAAAAGCAAAAAATTTCAGACTTGCACCTTGCAATGCGGAAAAATTACTGTTTGTGCATTTACAATATTCATTGATTTTTGCCATTGAAAAACATCATGTTATTCATATACCAGAAATGTTTGAAGCTACTGACTGAATGAAAGGAGCTGGCATCTCACTCTCTTTGAATCTTCTTTATCATGCTAAGAGGAGCAGGAAAAAGCAAAAAATTTCAGAATTGCACCTTGCAATGCGGAGAAATTACTGTTTGTGCATTTACAATATTCATTGATTTTTGCCATTGAAAAACATCATGTTATTCATATATCAGAAATGTTTGAAGCTACTGACTGAATGAAAGGAGCTGGCATCTCACTCTCTTTGAATCTTCTTTATCATGCTAAGAGGAGCAGGAAAAAGCAAAAAATTTCAGAATTGCACCTTGCAATTCGGAGAAATTACTGTTTGTGCATTTACAATATTCATTGATTTTTGCCATTGAAAAACGTCCAGAAATGATTGAAGCTACTGACTGAATGAAAGGAGCTGGCATCTCACTCTCTTTGAATCTTCTTTATCATGCTAAGAGGAGCAGGAAAAATCAAAAAATTTCAGAATTGCACCTTGCAATGCGGAGAAATTACTGTTTGTGCATTTACAATATTCATTGATTTTTGCCATTGAAAAACATGTTATTCATATACCAGAAATGTTTGAAGCTACTGACTGAATGAAAGGAGCTGGCACCTCACTCTCTTTGAATCTTCTTTATCATGCTAAGAGGAGCGGGAAAAAGCAAAAAATTTCAGAATTGCACCTTGCAATGCGGAGAAATTACTGTTTGTGCATTTACAATATTCATTGATTTTTGCCATTGAAAAACGTCCAGAAATGATTGAAGGTACTGACTAAATGAAAGGAGCTGGCATCTCACTCTCTTTGAATCTTCTTTATCATGCTAAGAGGAGCAGGAAAAAGCAAAAAATTTCAGAATTGCACCTTGCAATGCGGAGAAATTACTGTTTGTGCATTTACAATATTCATTGATTTTTGCCATTGAAAAACGTCCAGAAATGATTGAAGCTACTGACTGAATGAAAGGAGCTGGCATCTCACTCTCTTTGAATCTTCTTTATCATGCTAAGAGGAGCAGGAAAAAGCAAAAAATTTCAGAATTGCACCTTGCAATACGGAGAAATTACAGTTTGTGCATTTACAATATTCATTGATTTTTGCCATTGAAAAACATCCAGAAATGATTGAAGCTACTGACTGAATGAAAGGAGCTGGCATCTCACTCTCTTTGAATCTTCTTTATCATGCTAAGAGGAGCAGGAAAAAGCAAAAAATTTCAGACTTGCACCTTGCAATGCGGAGAAATTACTGTTTGTGCATTTACAATATTCATTGATTTTTGCCATTGAAAAACATCATGTTATTCATATACCAGAAATGTTTGAAGCTACTGACTGAATGAAAGGAGCTGGCATCTCACTCTCTTTGAATCTTCTTTATCATGCTAAGAGGAGCAGGAAAAAGCAAAAAATTTCAGAATTGCACCTTGCAATGCGGAGAAATTACTGTTTGTGCATTTACAATATTCATTGATTTTTGCCATTGAAAAACGTCCAGAAATGATTGAAGCTACTGACTGAATGAAAGGAGCTGGCATCTCACTCTCTTTGAATCTTGTTTATCATGCTAAGAGGAGCAGGAAAAAGCAAAAAATTTCAGAAATGCACCTTGCAATGCGGAGAAATTACTGTTTGTGCATTTACAATATTCATTGATTTTTGCCATTGAAAAACGTCCAGAAATGATTGAAGCTACTGACTGAATGAAAGGAGCTGGCATCTCACTCTCTTTGAATCTTCTTTATCATGCTAAGAGGAGCAGGAAAAAGCAAAAAATTTCAGAATTGCACCTTGCAATGCGGAGAAATTACTGTTTGTGCATTTACAATATTCATTGATTTTTGCCATTGAAAAACATCATGTTATTCATATACCAGAAATGATTGAAGCTACTGACTGAATGAAAGGAGCTGGCATCTCACTCTCTTTGAATCTTCTTTATCATGCTAAGAGGAGCAGGAAAAAGTAAAAAATTTCAGAATTGTACCTTGCAATGCGGAGAAATTACTGTTTGTGCATTTATAATATTCAATGATTTTTGCCATTGAAAAACGTCCAGAAATGATTGAAGCTACTGACTGAACGAAAGGAGCTGGCATCTCACTCTCTTTGAATCTTCTTTATCATGCTAAGAGGAGCAGGAAAAAGCAAAAAATTTCAGAATTGCACCTTGCAATGCGGAGAAATTACTGTTTGTGCATTTACAATATTCATTGATTTTTGCCATTGAAAAACGTCCAGAAATGATTGAAGCTACTGACTGAATGAAAGGAGCTGGCATCTCACTCTCTTTGAATCTTCTTTATCATGCTAAGAGGAGCAGGAAAAAGCAAAAAATTTCAGAATTGCACCTTGCAATGCGGAGAAATTACTGTTTGTGCATTTACAATATTCATTGATTTTTGCCATTGAAAAACATCATGTTATTCATATACCAGAAATGTTTGAAGCTACTGACTGAATGAAAGGAGCTGACATCTCACTCTCTTTGAATCTTCTTTATCATGCTAAGAGGAGCAGGAAAAAGCAAAAAATTTCAGAATTGCACCTTGCAATGCGGAGAAATTACTGTTTGTGCATTTACAATATTCATTGATTTTTGCCATTGAAAAACGTCCAGAAATGATTGAAGCTACTGACTGAATGAAAGGAGCTGGCATCTCACTCTCTTTGAATCTTCTTTATCATGCTAAGAGGAGCAGGAAAAAGCAAAAAATTTCAGAATTGCACCTTGCAATGCGGAGAAATTACTGTTTGTGCATTTACAATATTCATTGATTTTTGCCATTGAAAAACATCATGTTATTCATATACCAGAAATGTTTGAAGCTACTGACTGAATGAAAGGAGCTGGCATCTCACTCTCTTTGAATCTTCTTTATCATGCTAAGAGGAGCAGGAAAAAGCAAAAAATTTCAGAATTGCACCTTGCAATGTGGAGAAATTACTGTTTGTGCATTTACAATATTCATTGATTTTTGCCATTGAAAAACATCATGTTATTCATATACCAGAAATGTTTGAAGCTACTGACTGAATGAAAGGAGCTGGCATCTCACTCTCTTTGAATCTTCTTTATCATGCTAAGAGGAGCAGGAAAAAGCAAAAAATTTCAGAATTGCACCTTGCAATGTGGAGAAATTACTGTTTGTGCATTTACAATATTCATTGATTTTTACCATTGAAAAACGTCCAGAAATGATTGAAGCTACTGACTGAATGAAAGTAGCTGGCATCTCACTCTCTTTGAATCTTCTTTATCATGCTAAGAGGAGCAGGAAAAAGCAAAAAATTTCAGACTTGCACCTTGCAATGCGGAGAAATTACTGTTTGTGCATTTACAATATTCATTGATTTTTACCATTGAAAAACGTCCAGAAATGATTGAAGCTACTGACTGAATGAAAGTAGCTGGCATCTCACTCTCTTTGAATCTTCTTTATCATGCTAAGAGGAGCAGGAAAAAGCAAAAAATTTCAGACTTGCACCTTGCAATGCGGAGAAATTACTGTTTGTGCATTTACAATATTCATTGATTTTTGCCATTGAAAAACATCATGTTATTCATATACCAGAAATGTTTGAAGCTACTGACTGAATGAAAGGAGCTGGCATCTCACTCTCTTTGAATCTTCTTTATCATGCTAAGAGGAGCAGGAAAAAGCAAAAAATTTCAGAATTGCACCTTGCAATGTGGAGAAATTACTGTTTGTGCATTTACAATATTCATTGATTTTTGCCATTGAAAAACATCATGTTATTCATATACCAGAAATGTTTGAAGCTACTGACTGAATGAAAGGAGCTGGCATCTCACTCTCTTTGAATCTTCTTTATCATGCTAAGAGGAGCAGGAAAAAGCAAAAAATTTCAGAATTGCACCTTGCAATGTGGAGAAATTACTGTTTGTGCATTTACAATATTCATTGATTTTTGCCATTGAAAAACGTCCAGAAATGATTGAAGCTACTGACTGAATGAAAGGAGCTGGCATCTCACTCTCTTTGAATCTTCTTTATCATGCTAAGAGGAGCAGGAAAAAGCAAAAAATTTCAGAATTGCACCTTGCAATGCGGAGAAATTACTGTTTGTGCATTTACAATATTCATTGATTTTTGCCATTGAAAAACATCATGTTATTCATATACCAGAAATGTTTGAAGCTACTGACTGAATGAAAGGAGCTGACATCTCACTCTCTTTGAATCTTCTTTATCATGCTAAGAGGAGCAGGAAAAAGCAAAAAATTTCAGAATTGCACCTTGCAATGCGGAGAAATTACTGTTTGTGCATTTACAATATTCATTGATTTTTGCCATTGAAAAACGTCCAGAAATGATTGAAGCTACTGACTGAATGAAAGGAGCTGGCATCTCACTCTCTTTGAATCTTCTTTATCATGCTAAGAGGAGCAGGAAAAAGCAAAAAATTTCAGAATTGCACCTTGCAATGCGGAGAAATTACTGTTTGTGCATTTACAATATTCATTGATTTTTGCCATTGAAAAACATCATGTTATTCATATACCAGAAATGTTTGAAGCTACTGACTGAATGAAAGGAGCTGGCATCTCACTCTCTTTGAATCTTCTTTATCATGCTAAGAGGAGCAGGAAAAAGCAAAAAATTTCAGAATTGCACCTTGCAATGTGGAGAAATTACTGTTTGTGCATTTACAATATTCATTGATTTTTGCCATTGAAAAACATCATGTTATTCATATACCAGAAATGTTTGAAGCTACTGACTGAATGAAAGGAGCTGGCATCTCACTCTCTTTGAATCTTCTTTATCATGCTAAGAGGAGCAGGAAAAAGCAAAAAATTTCAGAATTGCACCTTGCAATGTGGAGAAATAACTGTTTGTGCATTTACAATATTCATTGATTTTTACCATTGAAAAACGTCCAGAAATGATTGAAGCTACTGACTGAATGAAAGTAGCTGGCATCTCACTCTCTTTGAATCTTCTTTATCATGCTAAGAGGAGCAGGAAAAAGCAAAAAATTTCAGACTTGCACCTTGCAATGCGGAGAAATTACTGTTTGTGCATTTACAATATTCATTGATTTTTGCCATTGAAAAACATCATGTTATTCATATACCAGAAATGTTTGAAGCTACTGACTGAATGAAAGGAGCTGGCATCTCACTCTCTTTGAATCTTCTTTATCATGCTAAGAGGAGCAGGAAAAAGCAAAAAATTTCAGAATTGCACCTTGCAATGTGGAGAAATTACTGTTTGTGCATTTACAATATTCATTGATTTTTACCATTGAAAAACGTCCAGAAATGATTGAAGCTACTGACTGAATGAAAGTAGCTGGCATCTCACTCTCTTTGAATCTTCTTTATCATGCTAAGAGGAGCAGGAAAAAGCAAAAAATTTCAGACTTGCACCTTGCAATGCGGAGAAATTACTGTTTGTGCATTTACAATATTCATTGATTTTTGCCATTGAAAAACATCATGTTATTCATATACCAGAAATGTTTGAAGCTACTGACTGAATCAAAGGAGCTGGCATCTCACTCTCTTTGAATCTTCTTTATCATGCTAAGAGGAGCAGGAAAAAGCAAAAAATTTCAGAATTGCACCTTGCAATGCGGAGAAATTACTGTTTGTGCATTTACAATATTCATTGATTTTTGCCATTGAAAAACGTCCAGAAATGATTGAAGCTACTGACTGAATGAAAGGAGCTGGCATCTCACTCTCTTTGAATCTTCTTTATCATGCTAAGAGGAGCAGGAAAAAGCAAAAAATTTCAGAATTGCACCTTGCAATGCGGAGAAATTACTGTTTGTGCATATACAATATTCATTGATTTTTGCCATTGAAAAACGTCCAGAAATGATTGAAGCTACTGATTGAATGAAAGGAGCTGGCATCTCACTCTCTTTGAATCTTCTTTATCATGCTAAGAGGAGCAGGAAAAAGCAAAAAATTTCAGAATTGCACCTTGCAATGCGGAGAAATTACTGTTTGTGCATTTACAATATTCATTGATTTTTGCCATTGAAAAACATGTTATTCATATACCAGAAATGTTTGAAGCTACTGACTGAATGAAAGGAGCTGGCACCTCACTCTCTTTGAATCTTCTTTATCATGCTAAGAGGAGCGGGAAAAAGCAAAAAATTTCAGAATTGCACCTTGCAATGCGGAGAAATTACTGTTTGTGCATTTACAATATTCATTGATTTTTGCCATTGAAAAACGTCCAGAAATGATTGAAGGTACTGACTGAATGAAAGGAGCTGGCATCTCACTCTCTTTGAATCTTCTTTATCATGCTAAGAGGAGCAGGAAAAAGCAAAAAATTTCAGAATTGCACCTTGCAATGCGGAGAAATTACTGTTTGTGCATTTACAATATTCATTGATTTTTGCCATTGAAAAACGTCCAGAAATGATTGAAGCTACTGACTGAATGAAAGGAGCTGGCATCTCACTCTCTTTGAATCTTCTTTATCATGCTAAGAGGAGCAGGAAAAAGCAAAAAATTTCAGAATTGCACCTTGCAATGCGGAGAAATTACTGTTTGTGCATTTACAATATTCATTGATTTTTGCCATTGAAAAACATCATGTTATTCATATACCAGAAATGTTTGAAGCTACTGACTGAATGAAAGGAGTTGGCATCTCACTCTCTTTGAATCTTCTTTATCATGCTAAGAGGAGCAGGAAAAAGCAAAAAATTTCAGAATTGCACCTTGCAATGCTGAGAAATTACTGTTTGTGCATTTACAATATTCATTGATTTTTGCCATTGAAAAACGTCCAGAAATGATTGAAGCTACTGACTGAATGAAAGGAGCTGGCATCTCACTCTCTTTGAATCTTCTTTATCATGCTAAGAGGAGCAGGAAAAAGCAAAAAATTTCAGAATTGCACCTTGCAATGCGGAGAAATTACTGTTTGTGCATTTACAATATTCATTGATTTTTGCCATTGAAAAACGTCCAGAAATGATTGAAGCTACTGACTGAATGAAAGGAGCTGGCATCTCACTCTCTTTGAATCTTCTTTATCATGCTAAGAGGAGCAGGAAAAAGCAAAAAATTTCAGAATTGCACCTTGCAATGCGGAGAAATTACTGTTTGTGCATTTACAATATTCATTGATTTTTGCCATTGAAAAACATCATGTTATTCATATACCAGAAATGTTTGAAGCTACTGACTGAATGAAAGGAGCTGACATCTCACTCTCTTTGAATCTTCTTTATCATGCTAAGAGGAGCAGGAAAAAGCAAAAAATTTCAGAATTGCACCTTGCAATGCGGAGAAATTACTGTTTGTGCATTTACAATATTCATTGATTTTTGCCATTGAAAAACGTCCAGAAATGATTGAAGCTACTGACTGAATGAAAGGAGCTGGCATCTCACTCTCTTTGAATCTTCTTTATCATGCTAAGAGGAGCAGGAAAAAGCAAAAAATTTCAGAATTGCACCTTGCAATGCGGAGAAATTACTGTTTGTGCATTTACAATATTCATTGATTTTTGCCATTGAAAAACATCATGTTATTCATATACCAGAAATGTTTGAAGCTACTGACTGAATGAAAGGAGCTGGCATCTCACTCTCTTTGAATCTTCTTTATCATGCTAAGAGGAGCAGGAAAAAGCAAAAAATTTCAGAATTGCACCTTGCAATGTGGAGAAATTACTGTTTGTGCATTTACAATATTCATTGATTTTTGCCATTGAAAAACATCATGTTATTCATATACCAGAAATGTTTGAAGCTACTGACTGAATGAAAGGAGCTGGCATCTCACTCTCTTTGAATCTTCTTTATCATGCTAAGAGGAGCAGGAAAAAGCAAAAAATTTCAGAATTGCACCTTGCAATG
>NW_027370212.1:0-37474 GCF_046119375.1 Phyllobates terribilis
TGAATGAAAGGGAGCTGGCATCTTCTCACTCACATTGAATCTTCGTTATTCATGCTAGGAGTCCAGGAACAAAGCTAACATTTCAGCACTTGCAGAGATTGAATGAAAGGAGCTGGCATCTCACTCTCTTTGAATCTTCTTTATCATGCTAGGATTAACAGGAAAAAGCTAAAAATTTCAGAATTGCACCGTGCAATGTGGAGATATTACTGTTTGTGCATTTACAATATTCATTGATTTTTGCCATTGAAAAACATGTTTTTCATATACCAGAAATGTTTGAAGCTACTGACTGAATGAAAGGAGCTGGCATCTCACTCTCTTTGAATCTTCTTTATCATGCTAGGATTAACAGGAAAAAGCTAAAATTTCAGAATTGCACCGTGCAATGTGGAGATATTACTGTTTGTGCATTTACAATATTCATTGATTTTTGCCATTGAAAAACATGTTTTTCATATACCAGAAATGTTTGAAGCTACTGACTGAATGAAAGGAGCTGGCATCTCACTCTCTTTGAATCTTCTTTATCATGCTAGGATTAACAGGAAAAAGCAAAAAATTTCAGAATTGCACCGTGCAATGTGGAGATATTACTGTTTGTGCATTTACAATATTCATTGATTTTTGCCATTGAAAAACAGTCCCAGAAATGTTTGAAGCTACTGACTGAATGAAAGGAGCTGGCATCTCACTCTCTTTGAATCTTCTTTATCATGCTAGGATTAACAGGAAAAAGCTAAAAATTTCAGAATTGCACCGTGCAATGTGGAGATATTACTGTTTGTGCATTTACAATATTCATTGATTTTTGCCATTGAAAAACATGTTTTTTCATATACCAGAAATGTTTGAAGCTACTGACTGAATGAAAGGAGCTGGCATCTCACTCTCTTTGAATCTTCTTTATCATGCTAGGATTAACAGGAAAAAGCTAAAAATTTCAGAATTGCACCGTGCAATGTGGAGATATTACTGTTTGTGCATTTACAATATTCATTGATTTTTGCCATTGAAAAACATGTTTTTCATATACCAGAAATGTTTGAAGCTACTGACTGAATGAAAGGAGCTGGCATCTCACTCTCTTTGAATCTTCTTTATCATGCTAGGATTAACAGGAAAAAGCTAAAAATTTCAGAATTGCACCGTGCAATGTGGAGATATTACTGTTTGTGCATTTACAATATTCATTGATTTTTGCCCATTGAAAAACATGTTTTTCATATACCAGAAATGTTTGAAGCTACTGACTGAATGAAAGGAGCTGGCATCTCACTCTCTTTGAATCTTCTTTATCATGCTAGGATTAACAGGAAAAAGCTAAAAATTTCAGAATTGCACCGTGCAATGTGGAGATATTACTGTTTGTGCATTTACAATATTCATTGATTTTTGCCATTGAAAAACGTCCAGAAATGTTTGAAGCTACTGACTGAATGAAAGGAGCTGGCATCTCACTCTCTTGAATCTTCTTTATCATGCTAGGATTAACAGGAAAAAGCTAAAAATTTCAGAATTGCACCGTGCAATGTGGAGATATTACTGTTTGTGCATTTACAATATTCATTGATTTTTGCCATTGAAAAACGTTTTTCATATCCAGAAATGTTTGAAGCTACTGACTGAATGAAAGGAGCTGGCATCTCACTCTCTTTGAATCTTCTTTATCATGCTAGGATTAACAGGAAAAAGCTAAAAATTTCAGAATTGCACCGTGCAATGTGGAGATATTACTGTTTGTGCATTTACAATATTCATTGATTTTTGCCATTGAAAAACATGTTTTTCATATACCAGAAATGTTTGAAGCTACTGACTGAATGAAAGGAGCTGGCATCTCACTCTCTTTGAATCTTCTTTATCATGCTAGGATTAACAGGAAAAAGCTAAAAATTTCAGAATTGCACCGTGCAATGTGGAGATATTACTGTTTGTGCATTTACAATATTCATTGATTTTTGCCATTGAAAAACATGTTTTTCATATACAGAAATGTTTGAAGCTACTGACTGAATGAAAGGAGCTGGCATCTCACTCTCTTTGAATCTTCTTTATCATGCTAGGATTAACAGGAAAAAGCTAAAAATTTCAGAATTGCACCGTGCAATGTGGAGATATTACTGTTTGTGCATTTACAATATTCATTGATTTTTGCCATTGAAAAACATTGTTTTTTATACCAGAAATGTTTGAAGCTACTGACTGAATGAAAGGAGCTGGCATCTCACTCTCTTTGAATCTTCTTTATCATGCTAGGATTAACAGGAAAAAGCTAAAAATTTCAGAATTGCACCGTGCAATGTGGAGATATTACTGTTTGTGCATTTACAATATTCATTGATTTTTGCCATTGAAAAACATGTTTTTCATATACCAGAAATGTTTGAAGCTACTGACTGAATGAAAGGAGCTGGCATCTCACTCTCTTTGAATCTTCTTTATCATGCTAGGATTAACAGGAAAAAGCTAAAAATTTCAGAATTGCACCGTGCAATGTGGAGATATTACTGTTTGTGCATTTACAATATTCATTGATTTTTGCCATTGAAAAACATGTTTTTCATATACCAGAAATGTTTGAAGCTACTGACTGAATGAAAGGAGCTGGCATCTCACTCTCTTTGAATCTTCTTTATCATGCTAGGATTAACAGGAAAAAGCTAAAAATTTCAGAATTGCACCGTGCAATGTGGAGATATTACTGTTTGTGCATTTACAATATTCATTGATTTTTGCCATTGAAAAACATGTTTTTCATATACCAGAAATGTTTGAAGCTACTGACTGAATGAAAGGAGCTGGCATCTCACTCTCTTTGAATCTTCTTTATCATGCTAGGATTAACAGGAAAAAGCTAAAAATTTCAGAATTGCACCGTGCAATGTGGAGATATTACTGTTTGTGCATTTACAATATTCATTGATTTTTGCCATTGAAAAACATGTTTTTCATATACCAGAAATGTTTGAAGCTACTGACTGAATGAAAGGAGCTGGCATCTCACTCTCTTTGAATCTTCTTTATCATGCTAGGATTAACAGGAAAAAGCAAAAAATTTCAGAATTGCACCGTGCAATGTGGAGATATTACTGTTTGTGCATTTACAATATTCATTGATTTTTGCCATTGAAAAACGTCCAGAAATGTTTGAAGCTACTGACTGAATGAAAGGAGCTGGCATCTCACTCTCTTTGAATCTTCTTTATCATGCTAGGATTAACAGGAAAAAGCTAAAAATTTCAGAATTGCACCGTGCAATGTGGAGATATTACTGTTTGTGCATTTACAATATTCATTGATTTTTGCCATTGAAAAACATGTTTTTCATATACCAGAAATGTTTGAAGCTACTGACTGAATGAAAGGAGCTGGCATCTCACTCTCTTTGAATCTTCTTTATCATGCTAGGATTAACAGGAAAAAGCAAAAAATTTCAGAATTGCACCGTGCAATGTGGAGATATTACTGTTTGTGCATTTACAATATTCATTGATTTTTGCCATTGAAAAACATGTTTTTCATATACCAGAAATGTTTGAAGCTACTGACTGAATGAAAGGAGCTGGCATCTCACTCTCTTTGAATCTTCTTTATCATGCTAGGATTAACAGGAAAAAGCTAAAAATTTCAGAATTGCACCGTGCAATGTGGAGATATTACTGTTTGTGCATTTACAATATTCATTGATTTTTGCCATTGAAAAACATTTTTTCATATACCAGAAATGTTTGAAGCTACTGACTGAATGAAAGGAGCTGGCATCTCACTCTCTTTGAATCTTCTTTATCATGCTAGGATTAACAGGAAAAAGCAAAAAATTTCAGAATTGCACCGTGCAATGTGGAGATATTACTGTTTGTGCATTTACAATATTCATTGATTTTTGCCATTGAAAAACGTCCAGAAATGTTTGAAGCTACTGACTGAATGAAAGGAGCTGGCATCTCACTCTCTTTGAATCTTCTTTATCATGCTAGGATTAACAGGAAAAAGCTAAAAATTTCAGAATTGCACCGTGCAATGTGGAGATATTACTGTTTGTGCATTTACAATATTCATTGATTTTTGCCATTGAAAAACATGTTTTTCATATACCAGAAATGTTTGAAGCTACTGACTGAATGAAAGGAGCTGGCATCTCACTCTCTTTGAATCTTCTTTATCATGCTAGGATTAACAGGAAAAAGCTAAAAATTTCAGAATTGCACCGTGCAATGTGGAGATATTACTGTTTGTGCATTTACAATATTCATTGATTTTTGCCATTGAAAAACATGTTTTTCATATACCAGAAATGTTTGAAGCTACTGACTGAATGAAAGGAGCTGGCATCTCACTCTCTTTGAATCTTCTTTATCATGCTAGGATTAACAGGAAAAGCTAAAAATTTCAGAATTGCACCGTGCAATGTGGAGATATTACTGTTTGTGCATTTACAATATTCATTGATTTTTGCCATTGAAAAACGTCCAGAAATGTTTGAAGCTACTGACTGAATGAAAGGAGCTGGCATCTCACTCTCTTTGAATCTTCTTTATCATGCTAGGATTAACAGGAAAAAGCTAAAAATTTCAGAATTGCACCGTGCAATGTGGAGATATTACTGTTTGTGCATTTACAATATTCATTGATTTTTGCCATTGAAAAACGTCCAGAAATGTTTGAAGCTACTGACTGAATGAAAGGAGCTGGCATCTCACTCTCTGAATCTTCTTTATCATGCTAGGATTAACAGGAAAAAGCTAAAAATTTCAGAATTGCACCGTGCAATGTGGAGATATTACTGTTTGTGCATTTACAATATTCATTGATTTTTGCCATTGAAAAACGTCCAGAAATGTTTGAAGCTACTGACTGAATGAAAGGAGCTGGCATCTCACTCTCTTTGAATCTTCTTTATCATGCTAGGATTAACAGGAAAAAGCTAAAAATTTCAGAATTGCACCGTGCAATGTGGAGATATTACTGTTTGTGCATTTACAATATTCATTGATTTTTGCCATTGAAAAACATGTTTTTCATATACCAGAAATGTTTGAAGCTACTGACTGAATGAAAGGAGCTGGCATCTCACTCTCTTTGAATCTTCTTTATCATGCTAGGATTAACAGGAAAAAGCTAAAAATTTCAGAATTGCACCGTGCAATGTGGAGATATTACTGTTTGTGCATTTACAATATTCATTGATTTTTGCCATTGAAAAACATGTTTTTCATATACCAGAAATGTTTGAAGCTACTGACTGAATGAAAGGAGCTGGCATCTCACTCTCTTTGAATCTTCTTTATCATGCTAGGATTAACAGGAAAAAGCTAAAAATTTCAGAATTGCACCGTGCAATGTGGAGATATTACTGTTTGTGCATTTACAATATTCATTGATTTTTGCCATTGAAAAACGTCCAGAAATGTTTGAAGCTACTGACTGAATGAAAGGAGCTGGCATCTCACTCTCTTTGAATCTTCTTTATCATGCTAGGATTAGCAGGAAAAAGCTAAAAATTTCAGAATTGCACCGTGCAATGTGGAGATATTACTGTTTGTGCATTTACAATATTCATTGATTTTTGCCATTGAAAAACATGTTTTTCATATACCAGAAATGTTTGAAGCTACTGACTGAATGAAAGGAGCTGGCATCTCACTCTCTTTGAATCTTCTTTATCATGCTAGGATTAACAGGAAAAAGCTAAAAATTTCAGAATTGCACCGTGCAATGTGGAGATATTACTGTTTGTGCATTTACAATATTCATTGATTTTTGCCATTGAAAAACATGTTTTTCATATACCAGAAATGTTTGAAGCTACTGACTGAATGAAAGGAGCTGGCATCTCACTCTCTTTGAATCTTCTTTATCATGCTAGGATTAACAGGAAAAAGCTAAAAATTTCAGAATTGCACCGTGCAATGTGGAGATATTACTGTTTGTGCATTTACAATATTCATTGATTTTTGCCATTGAAAAACATGTTTTTCATATACCAGAAATGTTTGAAGCTACTGACTGAATGAAAGGAGCTGGCATCTCACTCTCTTTGAATCTTCTTTATCATGCTAGGATTAACAGGAAAAAGCTAAAAATTTCAGAATTGCACCGTGCAATGTGGAGATATTACTGTTGTGCATTTACAATATTCATTGATTTTTGCCATTGAAAAACATGTTTTTCATATACCAGAAATGTTTGAAGCTACTGACTGAATGAAAGGAGCTGGCATCTCACTCTCTTTGAATCTTCTTTATCATGCTAGGATTAACAGGAAAAAGCTAAAAATTTCAGAATTGCACCGTGCAATGTGGAGATATTACTGTTTGTGCATTTACAATATTCATTGATTTTTGCCATTGAAAAACATGTTTTTCATATACCAGAAATGTTTGAAGCTACTGACTGAATGAAAGGAGCTGGCATCTCACTCTCTTTGAATCTTCTTTATCATGCTAGGATTAACAGGAAAAAGCTAAAAATTTCAGAATTGCACCGTGCAATGTGGAGATATTACTGTTTGTGCATTTACAATATTCATTGATTTTTGCCATTGAAAAACTGTTTGTCTTATCCAGAAATGTTTGAAGCTACTGACTGAATGAAAGGAGCTGGCATCTCACTCTCTTTGAATCTTCTTTATCATGCTAGGATTAACAGGAAAAAGCTAAAAATTTCAGAATTGCACCGTGCAATGTGGAGATATTACTGTTTGTGCATTTACAATATTCATTGATTTTTGCCATTGAAAAACATGTTTTTCATATACCAGAAATGTTTGAAGCTACTGACTGAATGAAAGGAGCTGGCATCTCACTCTCTTTGAATCTTCTTTATCATGCTAGGATTAACAGGAAAAAGCAAAAAATTTCAGAATTGCACCGTGCAATGTGGAGATATTACTGTTTGTGCATTTACAATATTCATTGATTTTTGCCATTGAAAAACATGTTTTTATAAACCCAGAAATGTTTGAAGCTACTGACTGAATGAAAGGAGCTGGCATCTCACTCTCTTTGAATCTTCTTTATCATGCTAGGATTAACAGGAAAAAGCTAAAAATTTCAGAATTGCACCGTGCAATGTGGAGATATTACTGTTTGTGCATTTACAATATTCATTGATTTTTGCCATTGAAAACATGTTTTTCATATACCAGAAATGTTTGAAGCTACTGACTGAATGAAAGGAGCTGGCATCTCACTCTCTTTGAATCTTCTTTATCATGCTAGGATTAACAGGAAAAAGCTAAAAATTTCAGAATTGCACCGTGCAATGTGGAGATATTACTGTTTGTGCATTTACAATATTCATTGATTTTTGCCATTGAAAAACATGTTTTTCATATACCAGAAATGTTTGAAGCTACTGACTGAATGAAAGGAGCTGGCATCTCACTCTCTTTGAATCTTCTTTATCATGCTAGGATTAACAGGAAAAAGCTAAAAATTTCAGAATTGCACCGTGCAATGTGGAGATATTACTGTTTGTGCATTTACAATATTCATTGATTTTTGCCATTGAAAAACATGTTTTTCATATACCAGAAATGTTTGAAGCTACTGACTGAATGAAAGGAGCTGGCATCTCACTCTCTTTGAATCTTCTTTATCATGCTAGGATTAACAGGAAAAAGCAAAAAATTTCAGAATTGCACCGTGCAATGTGGAGATATTACTGTTTGTGCATTTACAATATTCATTGATTTTTGCCATTGAAAAACTGTTTTCATATACCAGAAATGTTTGAAGCTACTGACTGAATGAAAGGAGCTGGCATCTCACTCTCTTTGAATCTTCTTTATCATGCTAGGATTAACAGGAAAAAGCTAAAAATTTCAGAATTGCACCGTGCAATGTGGAGATATTACTGTTTGTGCATTTACAATATTCATTGATTTTTGCCATTGAAAAACGTCCAGAAATGTTTGAAGCTACTGACTGAATGAAAGGAGCTGGCATCTCACTCTCTTTGAATCTTCTTTATCATGCTAGGATTAACAGGAAAAAGCTAAAAATTTCAGAATTGCACCGTGCAATGTGGAGATATTACTGTTTGTGCATTTACAATATTCATTGATTTTTGCCATTGAAAAACATGTTTTTCATATACCAGAAATGTTTGAAGCTACTGACTGAATGAAAGGAGCTGGCATCTCACTCTCTTTGAATCTTCTTTATCATGCTAGGATTAACAGGAAAAAGCTAAAAATTTCAGAATTGCACCGTGCAATGTGGAGATATTACTGTTTGTGCATTTACAATATTCATTGATTTTTGCCATTGAAAAACATGTTTTTCATATACCAGAAATGTTTGAAGCTACTGACTGAATGAAAGGAGCTGGCATCTCACTCTCTTTGAATCTTCTTTATCATGCTAGGATTAACAGGAAAAAGCTAAAAATTTCAGAATTGCACCGTGCAATGTGGAGATATTACTGTTTGTGCATTTACAATATTCATTGATTTTTGCCATTGAAAAACGTCCAGAAATGTTTGAAGCTACTGACTGAATGAAAGGAGCTGGCATCTCACTCTCTTTGAATCTTCTTTATCATGCTAGGATTAACAGGAAAAAGCTAAAAATTTCAGAATTGCACCGTGCAATGTGGAGATATTACTGTTTGTGCATTTACAATATTCATTGATTTTTGCCATTGAAAAACGTCCAGAAATGTTTGAAGCTACTGACTGAATGAAAGGAGCTGGCATCTCACTCTCTTTGAATCTTCTTTATCATGCTAGGATTAACAGGAAAAAGCTAAAAATTTCAGAATTGCACCGTGCAATGTGGAGATATTACTGTTTGTGCATTTACAATATTCATTGATTTTTGCCATTGAAAAACGTCCAGAAATGTTTGAAGCTACTGACTGAATGAAAGGAGCTGGCATCTCACTCTCTTTGAATCTTCTTTATCATGCTAGGATTAACAGGAAAAAGCTAAAAATTTCAGAATTGCACCGTGCAATGTGGAGATATTACTGTTTGTGCATTTACAATATTCATTGATTTTTGCCATTGAAAAACGTCCAGAAATGTTTGAAGCTACTGACTGAATGAAAGGAGCTGGCATCTCACTCTCTTTGAATCTTCTTTATCATGCTAGGATTAACAGGAAAAAGCTAAAAATTTCAGAATTGCACCGTGCAATGTGGAGATATTACTGTTTGTGCATTTACAATATTCATTGATTTTTGCCATTGAAAAACATGTTTTTCATATACCAGAAATGTTTGAAGCTACTGACTGAATGAAAGGAGCTGGCATCTCACTCTCTTTGAATCTTCTTTATCATGCTAGGATTAACAGGAAAAAGCTAAAAATTTCAGAATTGCACCGTGCAATGTGGAGATATTACTGTTTGTGCATTTACAATATTCATTGATTTTTGCCATTGAAAAACATGTTTTTCATATACCAGAAATGTTTGAAGCTACTGACTGAATGAAAGGAGCTGGCATCTCACTCTCTTTGAATCTTCTTTATCATGCTAGGATTAACAGGAAAAAGCTAAAAATTTCAGAATTGCACCGTGCAATGTGGAGATATTACTGTTTGTGCATTTACAATATTCATTGATTTTTGCCATTGAAAAACGTCCAGAAATGTTTGAAGCTACTGACTGAATGAAAGGAGCTGGCATCTCACTCTCTTTGAATCTTCTTTATCATGCTAGGATTAGCAGGAAAAAGCTAAAAATTTCAGAATTGCACCGTGCAATGTGGAGATATTACTGTTTGTGCATTTACAATATTCATTGATTTTTGCCATTGAAAAACATATACCAGAAATGTTTGAAGCTACTGACTGAATGAAAGGAGCTGGCATCTCACTCTCTTTGAATCTTCTTTATCATGCTAGGATTAACAGGAAAAAGCTAAAAATTTCAGAATTGCACCGTGCAATGTGGAGATATTACTGTTTGTGCATTTACAATATTCATTGATTTTTGCCATTGAAAACATGTTTTTCATATACCAGAAATGTTTGAAGCTACTGACTGAATGAAAGGAGCTGGCATCTCACTCTCTTTGAATCTTCTTTATCATGCTAGGATTAACAGGAAAAAGCTAAAAATTTCAGAATTGCACCGTGCAATGTGGAGATATTACTGTTTGTGCATTTACAATATTCATTGATTTTTGCCATTGAAAAACATGTTTTCATATACCAGAAATGTTTGAAGCTACTGACTGAATGAAAGGAGCTGGCATCTCACTCTCTTTGAATCTTCTTTATCATGCTAGGATTAGCAGGAAAAAGCAAAAAATTCAGAATTGCACCGTGCAATGTGGAGATATTACTGTTTGTGCATTTACAATATTCATTGATTTTTGCCATTGAAAAACGTCCAGAAATGTTTGAAGCTACTGACTGAATGAAAGGAGCTGGCATCTCACTCTCTTTGAATCTTCTTTATCATGCTAGGATTAGCAGGAAAAAGCAAAAAATTTCAGAATTGCACCGTGCAATGTGGAGATATTACTGTTTGTGCATTTACAATATTCATTGATTTTTGCCATTGAAAAACGTCCAGAAATGTTTGAAGCTACTGACTGAATGAAAGGAGCTGGCATCTCACTCTCTTTGAATCTTCTTTATCATGCTAGGATTAACAGGAAAAAGCTAAAAATTTCAGAATTGCACCGTGCAATGTGGAGATATTACTGTTTGTGCATTTACAATATTCATTGATTTTTGCCATTGAAAAACATGTTTTTCATATACCAGAAATGTTTGAAGCTACTGACTGAATGAAAGGAGCTGGCATCTCACTCTCTTTGAATCTTCTTTATCATGCTAGGATTAACAGGAAAAAGCTAAAAATTTCAGAATTGCACCGTGCAATGTGGAGATATTACTGTTTGTGCATTTACAATATTCATTGATTTTTGCCATTGAAAAACGTCCAGAAATGTTTGAAGCTACTGACTGAATGAAAGGAGCTGGCATCTCACTCTCTTTGAATCTTCTTTATCATGCTAGGATTAACAGGAAAAAGCTAAAAATTTCAGAATTGCACCGTGCAATGTGGAGATATTACTGTTTGTGCATTTACAATATTCATTGATTTTTGCCATTGAAAAACATGTTTTTCATATACCAGAAATGTTTGAAGCTACTGACTGAATGAAAGGAGCTGGCATCTCACTCTCTTTGAATCTTCTTTATCATGCTAGGATTAACAGGAAAAAGCTAAAAATTTCAGAATTGCACCGTGCAATGTGGAGATATTACTGTTTGTGCATTTACAATATTCATTGATTTTTGCCATTGAAAAACATGTTTTTCATATACCAGAAATGTTTGAAGCTACTGACTGAATGAAAGGAGCTGGCATCTCACTCTCTTTGAATCTTCTTTATCATGCTAGGATTAACAGGAAAAAGCTAAAAATTTCAGAATTGCACCGTGCAATGTGGAGATATTACTGTTTGTGCATTTACAATATTCATTGATTTTTGCCATTGAAAAACGTCCAGAAATGTTTGAAGCTACTGACTGAATGAAAGGAGCTGGCATCTCACTCTCTTTGAATCTTCTTTATCATGCTAGGATTAGCAGGAAAAAGCTAAAAATTTCAGAATTGCACCGTGCAATGTGGAGATATTACTGTTTGTGCATTTACAATATTCATTGATTTTTGCCATTGAAAAACATGTTTTTCATATACCAGAAATGTTTGAAGCTACTGACTGAATGAAAGGAGCTGGCATCTCACTCTCTTTGAATCTTCTTTATCATGCTAGGATTAACAGGAAAAAGCTAAAAATTTCAGAATTGCACCGTGCAATGTGGAGATATTACTGTTTGTGCATTTACAATATTCATTGATTTTTGCCATTGAAAAACATGTTTTTCATATACCAGAAATGTTTGAAGCTACTGACTGAATGAAAGGAGCTGGCATCTCACTCTCTTTGAATCTTCTTTATCATGCTAGGATTAACAGGAAAAAGCTAAAAATTTCAGAATTGCACCGTGCAATGTGGAGATATTACTGTTTGTGCATTTACAATATTCATTGATTTTTGCCATTGAAAAACGTCCAGAAATGTTTGAAGCTACTGACTGAATGAAAGGAGCTGGCATCTCACTCTCTTTGAATCTTCTTTATCATGCTAGGATTAACAGGAAAAAGCTAAAAATTTCAGAATTGCACCGTGCAATGTGGAGATATTACTGTTTGTGCATTTACAATATTCATTGATTTTTGCCATTGAAAAACATGTTTTTCATATACCAGAAATGTTTGAAGCTACTGACTGAATGAAAGGAGCTGGCATCTCACTCTCTTTGAATCTTCTTTATCATGCTAGGATTAACAGGAAAAAGCTAAAAATTTCAGAATTGCACCGTGCAATGTGGAGATATTACTGTTTGTGCATTTACAATATTCATTGATTTTTGCCATTGAAAAACATGTTTTTCATATACCAGAAATGTTTGAAGCTACTGACTGAATGAAAGGAGCTGGCATCTCACTCTCTTTGAATCTTCTTTATCATGCTAGGATTAACAGGAAAAAGCTAAAAATTTCAGAATTGCACCGTGCAATGTGGAGATATTACTGTTTGTGCATTTACAATATTCATTGATTTTTGCCATTGAAAAACGTCCAGAAATGTTTGAAGCTACTGACTGAATGAAAGGAGCTGGCATCTCACTCTCTTTGAATCTTCTTTATCATGCTAGGATTAACAGGAAAAAGCTAAAAATTTCAGAATTGCACCGTGCAATGTGGAGATATTACTGTTTGTGCATTTACAATATTCATTGATTTTTGCCATTGAAAAACATGTTTTTCATATACCAGAAATGTTTGAAGCTACTGACTGAATGAAAGGAGCTGGCATCTCACTCTCTTTGAATCTTCTTTATCATGCTAGGATTAACAGGAAAAAGCTAAAAATTTCAGAATTGCACCGTGCAATGTGGAGATATTACTGTTTGTGCATTTACAATATTCATTGATTTTTGCCATTGAAAAACGTCCAGAAATGTTTGAAGCTACTGACTGAATGAAAGGAGCTGGCATCTCACTCTCTTTGAATCTTCTTTATCATGCTAGGATTAGCAGGAAAAAGCTAAAAATTTCAGAATTGCACCGTGCAATGTGGAGATATTACTGTTTGTGCATTTACAATATTCATTGATTTTTGCCATTGAAAAACATGTTTTTCATATACCAGAAATGTTTGAAGCTACTGACTGAATGAAAGGAGCTGGCATCTCACTCTCTTTGAATCTTCTTTATCATGCTAGGATTAACAGGAAAAAGCTAAAAATTTCAGAATTGCACCGTGCAATGTGGAGATATTACTGTTTGTGCATTTACAATATTCATTGATTTTTGCCATTGAAAAACATGTTTTTCATATACCAGAAATGTTTGAAGCTACTGACTGAATGAAAGGAGCTGGCATCTCACTCTCTTTGAATCTTCTTTATATATTCATTGATTTTTGCCATTGAAAAACATGTTTTTCATATACCAGAAATGTTTGAAGCTACTGACTGAATGAAAGGAGCTGGCATCTCACTCTCTTTGAATCTTCTTTATCATGCTAGGATTAACAGGAAAAAGCTAAAAATTTCAGAATTGCACAGTGCAATGTGGAGATATTACTGTTTGTGCATTTACAATATTCATTGATTTTTGCCATTGAAAAACGTCCAGAAATGTTTGAAGCTACTGACTGAATGAAAGGAGCTGGCATCTCACTCTCTTTGAATCTTCTTTATCATGCTAGGATTAGCAGGAAAAAGCAAAAAATTTCAGAATTGCACCGTGCAATGTGGAGATATTACTGTTTGTGCATTTACAATATTCATTGATTTTTGCCATTGAAAAACATGTTTTTCATATACCAGAAATGTTTGAAGCTACTGACTGAATGAAAGGAGCTGGCATCTCACTCTCTTTGAATCTTCTTTATCATGCTAGGTTTAACAGGAAAAAGCAAAAAATTTCAGAATTGCACCGTGCAATGTGGAGATATTACTGTTTGTGCATTTACAATATTCATTGATTTTTGCCATTGAAAAACATGTTTTTCATATACCAGAAATGTTTGAAGCTACTGACTGAATGAAAGGAGCTGGCATCTCACTCTCTTTGAATCTTCTTTATCATGCTAGGATTAACAGGAAAAAGCTAAAAATTTCAGAATTGCACCGTGCAATGTGGAGATATTACTGTTTGTGCATTTACAATATTCATTGATTTTTGCCATTGAAAAACATGTTTTTCATATACCAGAAATGTTTGAAGCTACTGACTGAATGAAAGGAGCTGGCATCTCACTCTCTTTGAATCTTCTTTATCATGCTAGGATTAACAGGAAAAAGCAAAAAATTTCAGAATTGCACCGTGCAATGTGGAGATATTACTGTTTGTGCATTTACAATATTCATTGATTTTTGCCATTGAAAAACGTCCAGAAATGTTTGAAGCTACTGACTGAATGAAAGGAGCTGGCATCTCACTCTCTTTGAATCTTCTTTATCATGCTAGGATTAGCAGGAAAAAGCAAAAAATTTCAGAATTGCACCGTGCAATGTGGAGATATTACTGTTTGTGCATTTACAATATTCATTGATTTTTGCCATTGAAAAACATGTTTTTCATATACCAGAAATGTTTGAAGCTACTGACTGAATGAAAGGAGCTGGCATCTCACTCTCTTTGAATCTTCTTTATCATGCTAGGATTAACAGGAAAAAGCTAAAAATTTCAGAATTGCACCGTGCAATGTGGAGATATTACTGTTTGTGCATTTACAATATTCATTGATTTTTGCCATTGAAAAACATGTTTTTCATATACCAGAAATGTTTGAAGCTACTGACTGAATGAAAGGAGCTGGCATCTCACTCTCTTTGAATCTTCTTTATCATGCTAGGATTAACAGGAAAAAGCTAAAAATTTCAGAATTGCACCGTGCAATGTGGAGATATTACTGTTTGTGCATTTACAATATTCATTGATTTTTGCCATTGAAAAACATGTTTTTCATATACCAGAAATGTTTGAAGCTACTGACTGAATGAAAGGAGCTGGCATCTCACTCTCTTTGAATCTTCTTTATCATGCTAGGATTAACAGGAAAAAGCTAAAAATTTCAGAATTGCACCGTGCAATGTGGAGATATTACTGTTTGTGCATTTACAATATTCATTGATTTTTGCCATTGAAAAACGTCCAGAAATGTTTGAAGCTACTGACTGAATGAAAGGAGCTGGCATCTCACTCTCTTTGAATCTTCTTTATCATGCTAGGATTAACAGGAAAAAGCTAAAAATTTCAGAATTGCACCGTGCAATGTGGAGATATTACTGTTTGTGCATTTACAATATTCATTGATTTTTGCCATTGAAAAACATGTTTTTCATATACCAGAAATGTTTGAAGCTACTGACTGAATGAAAGGAGCTGGCATCTCACTCTCTTTGAATCTTCTTTATCATGCTAGGATTAACAGGAAAAAGCTAAAAATTTCAGAATTGCACCGTGCAATGTGGAGATATTACTGTTTGTGCATTTACAATATTCATTGATTTTTGCCATTGAAAAACATGTTTTTCATATACCAGAAATGTTTGAAGCTACTGACTGAATGAAAGGAGCTGGCATCTCACTCTCTTTGAATCTTCTTTATCATGCTAGGATTAACAGGAAAAAGCTAAAAATTTCAGAATTGCACCGTGCAATGTGGAGATATTACTGTTTGTGCATTTACAATATTCATTGATTTTTGCCATTGAAAAACATGTTTTTCATATACCAGAAATGTTTGAAGCTACTGACTGAATGAAAGGAGCTGGCATCTCACTCTCTTTGAATCTTCTTTATCATGCTAGGATTAACAGGAAAAAGCTAAAAATTTCAGAATTGCACCGTGCAATGTGGAGATATTACTGTTTGTGCATTTACAATATTCATTGATTTTTGCCATTGAAAAACATGTTTTTCATATACCAGAAATGTTTGAAGCTACTGACTGAATGAAAGGAGCTGGCATCTCACTCTCTTTGAATCTTCTTTATCATGCTAGGATTAACAGGAAAAAGCTAAAAATTTCAGAATTGCACCGTGCAATGTGGAGATATTACTGTTTGTGCATTTACAATATTCATTGATTTTTGCCATTGAAAAACATGTTTTTCATATACCAGAAATGTTTGAAGCTACTGACTGAATGAAAGGAGCTGGCATCTCACTCTCTTTGAATCTTCTTTATCATGCTAGGATTAACAGGAAAAAGCTAAAAATTTCAGAATTGCACCGTGCAATGTGGAGATATTACTGTTTGTGCATTTACAATATTCATTGATTTTTGCCATTGAAAAACATGTTTTTCATATACCAGAAATGTTTGAAGCTACTGACTGAATGAAAGGAGCTGGCATCTCACTCTCTTTGAATCTTCTTTATCATGCTAGGATTAACAGGAAAAAGCTAAAAATTTCAGAATTGCACCGTGCAATGTGGAGATATTACTGTTTGTGCATTTACAATATTCATTGATTTTTGCCATTGAAAAACGTCCAGAAATGTTTGAAGCTACTGACTGAATGAAAGGAGCTGGCATCTCACTCTCTTTGAATCTTCTTTATCATGCTAGGATTAACAGGAAAAAGCTAAAAATTTCAGAATTGCACCGTGCAATGTGGAGATATTACTGTTTGTGCATTTACAATATTCATTGATTTTTGCCATTGAAAAACGTCCAGAAATGTTTGAAGCTACTGACTGAATGAAAGGAGCTGGCATCTCACTCTCTTTGAATCTTCTTTATCATGCTAGGATTAACAGGAAAAAGCTAAAAATTTCAGAATTGCACCGTGCAATGTGGAGATATTACTGTTTGTGCATTTACAATATTCATTGATTTTTGCCATTGAAAAACATGTTTTTCATATACCAGAAATGTTTGAAGCTACTGACTGAATGAAAGGAGCTGGCATCTCACTCTCTTTGAATCTTCTTTATCATGCTAGGATTAACAGGAAAAAGCTAAAAATTTCAGAATTGCACGGTGCAATGTGGAGATATTACTGTTTGTGCATTTACAATATTCATTGATTTTTGCCATTGAAAAACATGTTTTTCATATACCAGAAATGTTTGAAGCTACTGACTGAATGAAAGGAGCTGGCATCTCACTCTCTTTGAATCTTCTTTATCATGCTAGGATTAACAGGAAAAAGCTAAAAATTTCAGAATTGCACCGTGCAATGTGGAGATATTACTGTTTGTGCATTTACAATATTCATTGATTTTTGCCATTGAAAAACGTCCAGAAATGTTTGAAGCTACTGACTGAATGAAAGGAGCTGGCATCTCACTCTCTTTGAATCTTCTTTATCATGCTAGGATTAACAGGAAAAAGCTAAAAATTTCAGAATTGCACCGTGCAATGTGGAGATATTACTGTTTGTGCATTTACAATATTCATTGATTTTTGCCATTGAAAAACATGTTTTTCATATACCAGAAATGTTTGAAGCTACTGACTGAATGAAAGGAGCTGGCATCTCACTCTCTTTGAATCTTCTTTATCATGCTAGGATTAACAGGAAAAAGCTAAAAATTTCAGAATTGCACCGTGCAATGTGGAGATATTACTGTTTGTGCATTTACAATATTCATTGATTTTTGCCATTGAAAAACGTCCAGAAATGTTTGAAGCTACTGACTAAATGAAAGGAGCTGGCATCTCACTCTCTTTGAATCTTCTTTATCATGCTAGGATTAACAGGAAAAAGCTAAAAATTTCAGAATTGCACCGTGCAATGTGGAGATATTACTGTTTGTGCATTTACAATATTCATTGATTTTTGCCATTGAAAAACATGTTTTTCATATACCAGAAATGTTTGAAGCTACTGACTGAATGAAAGGAGCTGGCATCTCACTCTCTTTGAATCTTCTTTATCATGCTAGGATTAACAGGAAAAAGCTAAAAATTTCAGAATTGCACCGTGCAATGTGGAGATATTACTGAGTGAGATGCCAGCTCCTTTCATTCAGTCAGTAGCTTCAAACATTTCTGGACGTTTTTCAATGGCAAAAATCAATGAATATTGTAAATGCACAAACAGTAATATCTCCACATTGCACGGTGCAATTCTGAAATTTTTAGCTTTTTCCTGTTAATCCTAGCATGATAAAGAAGATTCAAAGAGAGTGAGATGCCAGCTCCTTTCATTCAGTCAGTAGCTTCAAACATTTCTGGACGTTTTTCAATGGCAAAAATCAATGAATATTGTAAATGCACAAACAGTAATATCTCCACATTGCAAGGTGCAATTCTGAAATTTTTAGCTTTTTCCTGTTAATCCTAGCATGATAAAGAAGATTCAAAGAGAGTGAGATGCCAGCTCCTTTCATTCAGTCAGTAGCTTCAAACATTTCTGGACGTTTTTCAATGGCAAAAATCAATGAATATTGTAAATGCACAAACAGTAATATCTCCACATTGCACGGTGCAATTCTGAAATTTTTAGCTTTTTCCTGTTAATCCTAGCATGATAAAGAAGATTCAAAGAGAGTGAGATGCCAGCTCCTTTCATTCAGTCAGTAGCTTCAAACATTTCTGGTATATGAAAAACATGTTTTTCATATACCAGAAATGTTTGAAGCTACTGACTGAATGAAAGGAGCTGGCATCTCACTCTCTTTGAATCTTCTTTATCATGCTAGGATTAACAGGAAAAAGCTAAAAATTTCAGAATTGCACCGTGCAATGTGGAGATATTACTGTTTGTGCATTTACAATATTCATTGATTTTTGCCATTGAAAAACATGTTTTTCATATACCAGAAATGTTTGAAGCTACTGACTGAATGAAAGGAACTGGCATCTCACTCTCTTTGAATCTTCTTTATCATGCTAGGATTAACAGGAAAAAGCTAAAAATTTCAGAATTGCACCGTGCAATGTGGAGATATTACTGTTTGTGCATTTACAATATTCATTGATTTTTGCCATTGAAAAACGTCCAGAAATGTTTGAAGCTACTGACTGAATGAAAGGAGCTGGCATCTCACTCTCTTTGAATCTTCTTTATCATGCTAGGATTAACAGGAAAAAGCTAAAAATTTCAGAATTGCACCGTGCAATGTGGAGATATTACTGTTTGTGCATTTACAATATTCATTGATTTTTGCCATTGAAAAACATGTTTTTCATATACCAGAAATGTTTGAAGCTACTGACTGAATGAAAGGAGCTGGCATCTCACTCTCTTTGAATCTTCTTTATCATGCTAGGATTAACAGGAAAAAGCTAAAAATTTCAGAATTGCACCGTGCAATGTGGAGATATTACTGTTTGTGCATTTACAATATTCATTGATTTTTGCCATTGAAAAACATGTTTTTCATATACCAGAAATGTTTGAAGCTACTGACTGAATGAAAGGAGCTGGCATCTCACTCTCTTTGAATCTTCTTTATCATGCTAGGATTAGCAGGAAAAAGCAAAAAATTTCAGAATTGCACCGTGCAATGTGGAGATATTACTGTTTGTGCATTTACAATATTCATTGATTTTTGCCATTGAAAAACATGTTTTTCATATACCAGAAATGTTTGAAGCTACTGACTGAATGAAAGGAGCTGGCATCTTACTCTCTTTGAATCTTCTTTATCATGCTAGGATTAGCAGGAAAAAGCAAAAAATTTCAGAATTGCACCGTGCAATGTGGAGATATTACTGTTTGTGCATTTACAATATTCATTGATTTTTGCCATTGAAAAACGTCCAGAAATGTTTGAAGCTACTGACTGAATGAAAGGAGCTGGCATCTCACTCTCTTTGAATCTTCTTTATCATGCTAGGATTAGCAGGAAAAAGCAAAAAATTTCAGAATTGCACCGTGCAATGTGGAGATATTACTGTTTGTGCATTTACAATATTCATTGATTTTTGCCATTGAAAAACATGTTTTTCATATACCAGAAATGTTTGAAGCTACTGACTGAATGAAAGGAGCTGGCATCTCACTCTCTTTGAATCTTCTTTATCATGCTAGGATTAACAGGAAAAAGCTAAAAATTTCAGAATTGCACCGTGCAATGTGGAGATATTACTGTTTGTGCATTTACAATATTCATTGATTTTTGCCATTGAAAAACATGTTTTTCATATACCAGAAATGTTTGAAGCTACTGACTGAATGAAAGGAGCTGGCATCTCACTCTCTTTGAATCTTCTTTATCATGCTAGGATTAACAGGAAAAAGCTAAAAATTTCAGAATTGCACCGTGCAATGTGGAGATATTACTGTTTGTGCATTTACAATATTCATTGATTTTTGCCATTGAAAAACGTCCAGAAATGTTTGAAGCTACTGACTGAATGAAAGGAGCTGGCATCTCACTCTCTTTGAATCTTCTTTATCATGCTAGGATTAACAGGAAAAAGCTAAAAATTTCAGAATTGCACCGTGCAATGTGGAGATATTACTGTTTGTGCATTTACAATATTCATTGATTTTTGCCATTGAAAAACGTCCAGAAATGTTTGAAGCTACTGACTGAATGAAAGGAGCTGGCATCTCACTCTCTTTGAATCTTCTTTATCATGCTAGGATTAGCAGGAAAAAGCAAAAAATTTCAGAATTGCACCGTGCAATGTGGAGATATTACTGTTTGTGCATTTACAATATTCATTGATTTTTGCCATTGAAAAACATGTTTTTCATATACCAGAAATGTTTGAAGCTACTGACTGAATGAAAGGAGCTGGCATCTCACTCTCTTTGAATCTTCTTTATCATGCTAGGATTAGCAGGAAAAAGCAAAAAATTTCAGAATTGCACCGTGCAATGTGGAGATATTACTGTTTGTGCATTTACAATATTCATTGATTTTTGCCATTGAAAAACGTCCAGAAATGTTTGAAGCTACTGACTGAATGAAAGGAGCTGGCATCTCACTCTCTTTGAATCTTCTTTATCATGCTAGGATTAGCAGGAAAAAGCAAAAAATTTCAGAATTGCACCGTGCAATGTGGAGATATTACTGTTTGTGCATTTACAATATTCATTGATTTTTGCCATTGAAAAACATGTTTTTCATATACCAGAAATGTTTGAAGCTACTGACTGAATGAAAGGAGCTGGCATCTCACTCTCTTTGAATCTTCTTTATCATGCTAGGATTAACAGGAAAAAGCTAAAAATTTCAGAATTGCACCGTGCAATGTGGAGATATTACTGTTTGTGCATTTACAATATTCATTGATTTTTGCCATTGAAAAACATGTTTTTCATATACCAGAAATGTTTGAAGCTACTGACTGAATGAAAGGAGCTGGCATCTCACTCTCTTTGAATCTTCTTTATCATGCTAGGATTAACAGGAAAAAGCTAAAAATTTCAGAATTGCACCGTGCAATGTGGAGATATTACTGTTTGTGCATTTACAATATTCATTGATTTTTGCCATTGAAAAACGTCCAGAAATGTTTGAAGCTACTGACTGAATGAAAGGAGCTGGCATCTCACTCTCTTTGAATCTTCTTTATCATGCTAGGATTAACAGGAAAAAGCTAAAAATTTCAGAATTGCACCGTGCAATGTGGAGATATTACTGTTTGTGCATTTACAATATTCATTGATTTTTGCCATTGAAAAACGTCCAGAAATGTTTGAAGCTACTGACTGAATGAAAGGAGCTGGCATCTCACTCTCTTTGAATCTTCTTTATCATGCTAGGATTAACAGGAAAAAGCTAAAAATTTCAGAATTGCACCGTGCAATGTGGAGATATTACTGTTTGTGCATTTACAATATTCATTGATTTTTGCCATTGAAAAACGTCCAGAAATGTTTGAAGCTACTGACTGAATGAAAGGAGCTGGCATCTCACTCTCTTTGAATCTTCTTTATCATGCTAGGATTAACAGGAAAAAGCTAAAAATTTCAGAATTGCACCGTGCAATGTGGAGATATTACTGTTTGTGCATTTACAATATTCATTGATTTTTGCCATTGAAAAACATGTTTTTCATATACCAGAAATGTTTGAAGCTACTGACTGAATGAAAGGAGCTGGCATCTCACTCTCTTTGAATCTTCTTTATCATGCTAGGATTAACAGGAAAAAGCTAAAAATTTCAGAATTGCACCGTGCAATGTGGAGATATTACTGTTTGTGCATTTACAATATTCATTGATTTTTGCCATTGAAAAACATGTTTTTCATATACCAGAAATGTTTGAAGCTACTGACTGAATGAAAGGAGCTGGCATCTCACTCTCTTTGAATCTTCTTTATCATGCTAGGATTAACAGGAAAAAGCTAAAAATTTCAGAATTGCACCGTGCAATGTGGAGATATTACTGTTTGTGCATTTACAATATTCATTGATTTTTGCCATTGAAAAACGTTTTTCATATACCAGAAATGTTTGAAGCTACTGACTGAATGAAAGGAGCTGGCATCTCACTCTCTTTGAATCTTCTTTATCATGCTAGGATTAACAGGAAAAAGCTAAAAATTTCAGAATTGCACCGTGCAATGTGGAGATATTACTGTTTGTGCATTTACAATATTCATTGATTTTTGCCATTGAAAAACGTCCAGAAATGTTTGAAGCTACTGACTGAATGAAAGGAGCTGGCATCTCACTCTCTTTGAATCTTCTTTATCATGCTAGGATTAACAGGAAAAAGCTAAAAATTTCAGAATTGCACCGTGCAATGTGGAGATATTACTGTTTGTGCATTTACAATATTCATTGATTTTTGCCATTGAAAAACATGTTTTTCATATACCAGAAATGTTTGAAGCTACTGACTGAATGAAAGGAGCTGGCATCTCACTCTCTTTGAATCTTCTTTATCATGCTAGGATTAACAGGAAAAAGCTAAAAATTTCAGAATTGCACCGTGCAATGTGGAGATATTACTGTTTGTGCATTTACAATATTCATTGATTTTTGCCATTGAAAAACGTCCAGAAATGTTTGAAGCTACTGACTGAATGAAAGGAGCTGGCATCTCACTCTCTTTGAATCTTCTTTATCATGCTAGGATTAACAGGAAAAAGCTAAAAATTTCAGAATTGCACCGTGCAATGTGGAGATATTACTGTTTGTGCATTTACAATATTCATTGATTTTTGCCATTGAAAAACATGTTTTTCATATACCAGAAATGTTTGAAGCTACTGACTGAATGAAAGGAGCTGGCATCTCACTCTCTTTGAATCTTCTTTATCATGCTAGGATTAACAGGAAAAAGCTAAAAATTTCAGAATTGCACCGTGCAATGTGGAGATATTACTGTTTGTGCATTTACAATATTCATTGATTTTTGCCATTGAAAAACGTCCAGAAATGTTTGAAGCTACTGACTGAATGAAAGGAGCTGGCATCTCACTCTCTTTGAATCTTCTTTATCATGCTAGGATTAACAGGAAAAAGCTAAAAATTTCAGAATTGCACCGTGCAATGTGGAGATATTACTGTTTGTGCATTTACAATATTCATTGATTTTTGCCATTGAAAAACATGTTTTTCATATACCAGAAATGTTTGAAGCTACTGACTGAATGAAAGGAGCTGGCATCTCACTCTCTTTGAATCTTCTTTATCATGCTAGGATTAACAGGAAAAAGCTAAAAATTTCAGAATTGCACCGTGCAATGTGGAGATATTACTGTTTGTGCATTTACAATATTCATTGATTTTTGCCATTGAAAAACGTCCAGAAATGTTTGAAGCTACTGACTGAATGAAAGGAGCTGGCATCTCACTCTCTTTGAATCTTCTTTATCATGCTAGGATTAACAGGAAAAAGCTAAAAATTTCAGAATTGCACCGTGCAATGTGGAGATATTACTGTTTGTGCATTTACAATATTCATTGATTTTTGCCATTGAAAAACGTCCAGAAATGTTTGAAGCTACTGACTGAATGAAAGGAGCTGGCATCTCACTCTCTTTGAATCTTCTTTATCATGCTAGGATTAGCAGGAAAAAGCTAAAAATTTCAGAATTGCACCGTGCAATGTGGAGATATTACTGTTTGTGCATTTACAATATTCATTGATTTTTGCCATTGAAAAACATGTTTTTCATATACCAGAAATGTTTGAAGCTACTGACTGAATGAAAGGAGCTGGCATCTCACTCTCTTTGAATCTTCTTTATCATGCTAGGATTAACAGGAAAAAGCTAAAAATTTCAGAATTGCACCGTGCAATGTGGAGATATTACTGTTTGTGCATTTACAATATTCATTGATTTTTGCCATTGAAAAACGTCCAGAAATGTTTGAAGCTACTGACTGAATGAAAGGAGCTGGCATCTCACTCTCTTTGAATCTTCTTTATCATGCTAGGATTAACAGGAAAAAGCTAAAAATTTCAGAATTGCACCGTGCAATGTGGAGATATTACTGTTTGTGCATTTACAATATTCATTGATTTTTGCCATTGAAAAACATGTTTTTCATATACCAGAAATGTTTGAAGCTACTGACTGAATGAAAGGAGCTGGCATCTCACTCTCTTTGAATCTTCTTTATCATGCTAGGATTAACAGGAAAAAGCTAAAAATTTCAGAATTGCACCGTGCAATGTGGAGATATTACTGTTTGTGCATTTACAATATTCATTGATTTTTGCCATTGAAAAACGTCCAGAAATGTTTGAAGCTACTGACTGAATGAAAGGAGCTGGCATCTCACTCTCTTTGAATCTTCTTTATCATGCTAGGATTAGCAGGAAAAAGCTAAAAATTTCAGAATTGCACCGTGCAATGTGGAGATATTACTGTTTGTGCATTTACAATATTCATTGATTTTTGCCATTGAAAAACATGTTTTTCATATACCAGAAATGTTTGAAGCTACTGACTGAATGAAAGGAGCTGGCATCTCACTCTCTTTGAATCTTCTTTATCATGCTAGGATTAGCAGGAAAAAGCAAAAAATTTCAGAATTGCACCGTGCAATGTGGAGATATTACTGTTTGTGCATTTACAATATTCATTGATTTTTGCCATTGAAAAACGTCCAGAAATGTTTGAAGCTACTGACTGAATGAAAGGAGCTGGCATCTCACTCTCTTTGAATCTTCTTTATCATGCTAGGATTAGCAGGAAAAAGCAAAAAATTTCAGAATTGCACCGTGCAATGTGGAGATATTACTGTTTGTGCATTTACAATATTCATTGATTTTTGCCATTGAAAAACATGTTTTTCATATACCAGAAATGTTTGAAGCTACTGACTGAATGAAAGGAGCTGGCATCTCACTCTCTTTGAATCTTCTTTATCATGCTAGGATTAACAGGAAAAAGCTAAAAATTTCAGAATTGCACCGTGCAATGTGGAGATATTACTGTTTGTGCATTTACAATATTCATTGATTTTTGCCATTGAAAAACATGTTTTTCATATACCAGAAATGTTTGAAGCTACTGACTGAATGAAAGGAGCTGGCATCTCTCTCTTTGAATCTTCTTTATCATGCTAGGATTAACAGGAAAAAGCTAAAAATTTCAGAATTGCACCGTGCAATGTGGAGATATTACTGTTTGTGCATTTACAATATTCATTGATTTTTGCCATTGAAAAACGTCCAGAAATGTTTGAAGCTACTGACTGAATGAAAGGAGCTGGCATCTCACTCTCTTTGAATCTTCTTTATCATGCTAGGATTAACAGGAAAAAGCTAAAAATTTCAGAATTGCACCGTGCAATGTGGAGATATTACTGTTTGTGCATTTACAATATTCATTGATTTTTGCCATTGAAAAACGTCCAGAAATGTTTGAAGCTACTGACTGAATGAAAGGAGCTGGCATCTCACTCTCTTTGAATCTTCTTTATCATGCTAGGATTAACAGGAAAAAGCTAAAAATTTCAGAATTGCACCGTGCAATGTGGAGATATTACTGTTTGTGCATTTACAATATTCATTGATTTTTGCCATTGAAAAACATGTTTTTCATATACCAGAAATGTTTGAAGCTACTGACTGAATGAAAGGAGCTGGCATCTCACTCTCTTTGAATCTTCTTTATCATGCTAGGATTAACAGGAAAAAGCTAAAAATTTCAGAATTGCACCGTGCAATGTGGAGATATTACTGTTTGTGCATTTACAATATTCATTGATTTTTGCCATTGAAAAACGTCCAGAAATGTTTGAAGCTACTGACTGAATGAAAGGAGCTGGCATCTCACTCTCTTTGAATCTTCTTTATCATGCTAGGATTAACAGGAAAAAGCTAAAAATTTCAGAATTGCACCGTGCAATGTGGAGATATTAATGTTTGTGCATTTACAATATTCATTGATTTTTGCCATTGAAAAACATGTTTTTCATATACCAGAAATGTTTGAAGCTACTGACTGTATGAAAGGAGCTGGCATCTCACTCTCTTTGAATCTTCTTTATCATGCTAGGATTAACAGGAAAAAGCTAAAAATTTCAGAATTGCACCGTGCAATGTGGAGATATTACTGTTTGTGCATTTACAATATTCATTGATTTTTGCCATTGAAAAACATGTTTTTCATATACCAGAAATGTTTGAAGCTACTGACTGAATGAAAGGAGCTGGCATCTCACTCTCTTTGAATCTTCTTTATCATGCTAGGATTAACAGGAAAAAGCTAAAAATTTCAGAATTGCACCGTGCAATGTGGAGATATTACTGTTTGTGCATTTACAATATTCATTGATTTTTGCCATTGAAAAACATGTTTTTCATATACCAGAAATGTTTGAAGCTACTGACTGAATGAAAGGAGCTGGCATCTCACTCTCTTTGAATCTTCTTTATCATGCTAGGATTAACAGGAAAAAGCTAAAAATTTCAGAATTGCACCGTGCAATGTGGAGATATTACTGTTTGTGCATTTACAATATTCATTGATTTTTGCCATTGAAAAACGTCCAGAAATGTTTGAAGCTACTGACTGAATGAAAGGAGCTGGCATCTCACTCTCTTTGAATCTTCTTTATCATGCTAGGATTAGCAGGAAAAAGCAAAAAATTTCAGAATTGCACAGTGCAATGTGGAGATATTACTGTTTGTGCATTTACAATATTCATTGATTTTTGCCATTGAAAAACATGTTTTTCATATACCAGAAATGTTTGAAGCTACTGACTGAATGAAAGGAGCTGGCATCTCACTCTCTTTGAATCTTCTTTATCATGCTAGGATTAACAGGAAAAAGCTAAAAATTTCAGAATTGCACCGTGCAATGTGGAGATATTACTGTTTGTGCATTTACAATATTCATTGATTTTTGCCATTGAAAAACATGTTTTTCATATACCAGAAATGTTTGAAGCTACTGACTGAATGAAAGGAGCTGGCATCTCACTCTCTTTGAATCTTCTTTATCATGCTAGGATTAACAGGAAAAAGCTAAAAATTTCAGAATTGCACCGTGCAATGTGGAGATATTACTGTTTGTGCATTTACAATATTCATTGATTTTTGCCATTGAAAAACGTCCAGAAATGTTTGAAGCTACTGACTGAATGAAAGGAGCTGGCATCTCACTCTCTTTGAATCTTCTTTATCATGCTAGGATTAACAGGAAAAAGCTAAAAATTTCAGAATTGCACCGTGCAATGTGGAGATATTACTGTTTGTGCATTTACAATATTCATTGATTTTTGCCATTGAAAAACATGTTTTTCATATACCAGAAATGTTTGAAGCTACTGACTGAATGAAAGGAGCTGGCATCTCACTCTCTTTGAATCTTCTTTATCATGCTAGGATTAACAGGAAAAAGCTAAAAATTTCAGAATTGCACCGTGCAATGTGGAGATATTACTGTTTGTGCATTTACAATATTCATTGATTTTTGCCATTGAAAAACATGTTTTTCATATACCAGAAATGTTTGAAGCTACTGACTGAATGAAAGGAGCTGGCATCTCACTCTCTTTGAATCTTCTTTATCATGCTAGGATTAACAGGAAAAAGCTAAAAATTTCAGAATTGCACCGTGCAATGTGGAGATATTACTGTTTGTGCATTTACAATATTCATTGATTTTTGCCATTGAAAAACATGTTTTTCATATACCAGAAATGTTTGAAGCTACTGACTGAATGAAAGGAGCTGGCATCTCACTCTCTTTGAATCTTCTTTATCATGCTAGGATTAACAGGAAAAAGCTAAAAATTTCAGAATTGCACCGTGCAATGTGGAGATATTACTGTTTGTGCATTTACAATATTCATTGATTTTTGCCATTGAAAAACGTCCAGAAATGTTTGAAGCTACTGACTGAATGAAAGGAGCTGGCATCTCACTCTCTTTGAATCTTCTTTATCATGCTAGGATTAACAGGAAAAAGCTAAAAATTTCAGAATTGCACCGTGCAATGTGGAGATATTACTGTTTGTGCATTTACAATATTCATTGATTTTTGCCATTGAAAAACGTCCAGAAATGTTTGAAGCTACTGACTGAATGAAAGGAGCTGGCATCTCACTCTCTTTGAATCTTCTTTATCATGCTAGGATTAGCAGGAAAAAGCAAAAAATTTCAGAATTGCACCGTGCAATGTGGAGATATTACTGTTTGTGCATTTACAATATTCATTGATTTTTGCCATTGAAAAACATGTTTTTCATTTACGAGAAATGTTTGAAGCTACTGACTGAATGAAAGGAGCTGGCATCTCACTCTCTTTGAATCTTCTTTATCATGCTAGGATTAGCAGGAAAAAGCAAAAAATTTCAGAATTGCACCGTGCAATGTGGAGATATTACTGTTTGTGCATTTACAATATTCATTGATTTTTGCCATTGAAAAACGTCCAGAAATGTTTGAAGCTACTGACTGAATGAAAGGAGCTGGCATCTCACTCTCTTTGAATCTTCTTTATCATGCTAGGATTAGCAGGAAAAAGCAAAAAATTTCAGAATTGCACCGTGCAATGTGGAGATATTACTGTTTGTGCATTTACAATATTCATTGATTTTTGCCATTGAAAAACATGTTTTTCATATACCAGAAATGTTTGAAGCTACTGACTGAATGAAAGGAGCTGGCATCTCACTCTCTTTGAATCTTCTTTATCATGCTAGGATTAACAGGAAAAAGCTAAAAATTTCAGAATTGCACCGTGCAATGTGGAGATATTACTGTTTGTGCATTTACAATATTCATTGATTTTTGCCATTGAAAAACATGTTTTTCATATACCAGAAATGTTTGAAGCTACTGACTGAATGAAAGGAGCTGGCATCTCACTCTCTTTGAATCTTCTTTATCATGCTAGGATTAACAGGAAAAAGCTAAAAATTTCAGAATTGCACCGTGCAATGTGGAGATATTACTGTTTGTGCATTTACAATATTCATTGATTTTTGCCATTGAAAAACGTCCAGAAATGTTTGAAGCTACTGACTGAATGAAAGGAGCTGGCATCTCACTCTCTTTGAATCTTCTTTATCATGCTAGGATTAACAGGAAAAAGCTAAAAATTTCAGAATTGCACCGTGCAATGTGGAGATATTACTGTTTGTGCATTTACAATATTCATTGATTTTTGCCATTGAAAAACGTCCAGAAATGTTTGAAGCTACTGACTGAATGAAAGGAGCTGGCATCTCACTCTCTTTGAATCTTCTTTATCATGCTAGGATTAACAGGAAAAAGCTAAAAATTTCAGAATTGCACCGTGCAATGTGGAGATATTACTGTTTGTGCATTTACAATATTCATTGATTTTTGCCATTGAAAAACATGTTTTTCATATACCAGAAATGTTTGAAGCTACTGACTGAATGAAAGGAGCTGGCATCTCACTCTCTTTGAATCTTCTTTATCATGCTAGGATTAACAGGAAAAAGCTAAAAATTTCAGAATTGCACCGTGCAATGTGGAGATATTACTGTTTGTGCATTTACAATATTCATTGATTTTTGCCATTGAAAAACATGTTTTTCATATACCAGAAATGTTTGAAGCTACTGACTGAATGAAAGGAGCTGGCATCTCACTCTCTTTGAATCTTCTTTATCATGCTAGGATTAACAGGAAAAAGCTAAAAATTTCAGAATTGCACCGTGCAATGTGGAGATATTACTGTTTGTGCATTTACAATATTCATTGATTTTTGCCATTGAAAAACATGTTTTTCATATACCAGAAATGTTTGAAGCTACTGACTGAATGAAAGGAGCTGGCATCTCACTCTCTTTGAATCTTCTTTATCATGCTAGGATTAACAGGAAAAAGCTAAAAATTTCAGAATTGCACCGTGCAATGTGGAGATATTACTGTTTGTGCATTTACAATATTCATTGATTTTTGCCATTGAAAAACGTCCAGAAATGTTTGAAGCTACTGACTGAATGAAAGGAGCTGGCATCTCACTCTCTTTGAATCTTCTTTATCATGCTAGGATTAACAGGAAAAAGCTAAAAATTTCAGAATTGCACCGTGCAATGTGGAGATATTACTGTTTGTGCATTTACAATATTCATTGATTTTTGCCATTGAAAAACGTCCAGAAATGTTTGAAGCTACTGACTGAATGAAAGGAGCTGGCATCTCACTCTCTTTGAATCTTCTTTATCATGCTAGGATTAGCAGGAAAAAGCAAAAAATTTCAGAATTGCACCGTGCAATGTGGAGATATTACTGTTTGTGCATTTACAATATTCATTGATTTTTGCCATTGAAAAACATGTTTTTCATATACCAGAAATGTTTGAAGCTACTGACTGAATGAAAGGAGCTGGCATCTCACTCTCTTTGAATCTTCTTTATCATGCTAGGATTAGCAGGAAAAAGCAAAAAATTTCAGAATTGCACCGTGCAATGTGGAGATATTACTGTTTGTGCATTTACAATATTCATTGATTTTTGCCATTGAAAAACGTCCAGAAATGTTTGAAGCTACTGACTGAATGAAAGGAGCTGGCATCTCACTCTCTTTGAATCTTCTTTATCATGCTAGGATTAGCAGGAAAAAGCAAAAATTTCAGAATTGCACCGTGCAATGTGGAGATATTACTGTTTGTGCATTTACAATATTCATTGATTTTTGCCATTGAAAAACATGTTTTTCATATACCAGAAATGTTTGAAGCTACTGACTGAATGAAAGGAGCTGGCATCTCACTCTCTTTGAATCTTCTTTATCATGCTAGGATTAACAGGAAAAAGCTAAAAATTTCAGAATTGCACCGTGCAATGTGGAGATATTACTGTTTGTGCATTTACAATATTCATTGATTTTTGCCATTGAAAAACATGTTTTTCATATACCAGAAATGTTTGAAGCTACTGACTGAATGAAAGGAGCTGGCATCTCACTCTCTTTGAATCTTCTTTATCATGCTAGGATTAACAGGAAAAAGCTAAAAATTTCAGAATTGCACCGTGCAATGTGGAGATATTACTGTTTGTGCATTTACAATATTCATTGATTTTTGCCATTGAAAAACGTCCAGAAATGTTTGAAGCTACTGACTGAATGAAAGGAGCTGGCATCTCACTCTCTTTGAATCTTCTTTATCATGCTAGGATTAACAGGAAAAAGCTAAAAATTTCAGAATTGCACCGTGCAATGTGGAGATATTACTGTTTGTGCATTTACAATATTCATTGATTTTTGCCATTGAAAAACGTCCAGAAATGTTTGAAGCTACTGACTGAATGAAAGGAGCTGGCATCTCACTCTCTTTGAATCTTCTTTATCATGCTAGGATTAACAGGAAAAAGCAAAAAATTTCAGAATTGCACCGTGCAATGTGGAGATATTACTGTTTGTGCATTTACAATATTCATTGATTTTTGCCATTGAAAAACGTCCAGAAATGTTTGAAGCTACTGACTGAATGAAAGGAGCTGGCATCTCACTCTCTTTGAATCTTCTTTATCATGCTAGGATTAGCAGGAAAAAGCAAAAAATTTCAGAATTGCACCGTGCAATGTGGAGATATTACTGTTTGTGCATTTACAATATTCATTGATTTTTGCCATTGAAAAACATGTTTTTCATATACCAGAAATGTTTGAAGCTACTGACTGTATGAAAGGAGCTGGCATCTCACTCTCTTTGAATCTTCTTTATCATGCTAGGATTAACAGGAAAAAGCTAAAAATTTCAGAATTGCACCGTGCAATGTGGAGATATTACTGTTTGTGCATTTACAATATTCATTGATTTTTGCCATTGAAAAACATGTTTTTCATATACCAGAAATGTTTGAAGCTACTGACTGAATGAAAGGAGCTGGCATCTCACTCTCTTTGAATCTTCTTTATCATGCTAGGATTAACAGGAAAAAGCTAAAAATTTCAGAATTGCACCGTGCAATGTGGAGATATTACTGTTTGTGCATTTACAATATTCATTGATTTTTGCCATTGAAAAACATGTTTTTCATATACCAGAAATGTTTGAAGCTACTGACTGAATGAAAGGAGCTGGCATCTCACTCTCTTTGAATCTTCTTTATCATGCTAGGATTAACAGGAAAAAGCTAAAAATTTCAGAATTGCACCGTGCAATGTGGAGATATTACTGTTTGTGCATTTACAATATTCATTGATTTTTGCCATTGAAAAACGTCCAGAAATGTTTGAAGCTACTGACTGAATGAAAGGAGCTGGCATCTCACTCTCTTTGAATCTTCTTTATCATGCTAGGATTAGCAGGAAAAAGCAAAAAATTTCAGAATTGCACAGTGCAATGTGGAGATATTACTGTTTGTGCATTTACAATATTCATTGATTTTTGCCATTGAAAAACATGTTTTTCATATACCAGAAATGTTTGAAGCTACTGACTGAATGAAAGGAGCTGGCATCTCACTCTCTTTGAATCTTCTTTATCATGCTAGGATTAACAGGAAAAAGCTAAAAATTTCAGAATTGCACCGTGCAATGTGGAGATATTACTGTTTGTGCATTTACAATATTCATTGATTTTTGCCATTGAAAAACATGTTTTTCATATACCAGAAATGTTTGAAGCTACTGACTGAATGAAAGGAGCTGGCATCTCACTCTCTTTGAATCTTCTTTATCATGCTAGGATTAACAGGAAAAAGCTAAAAATTTCAGAATTGCACCGTGCAATGTGGAGATATTACTGTTTGTGCATTTACAATATTCATTGATTTTTGCCATTGAAAAACGTCCAGAAATGTTTTGAAGCTACTGACTGAATGAAAGGAGCTGGCATCTCACTCTCTTTGAATCTTCTTTATCATGCTAGGATTAACAGGAAAAAGCTAAAAATTTCAGAATTGCACCGTGCAATGTGGAGATATTACTGTTTGTGCATTTACAATATTCATTGATTTTTGCCATTGAAAAACATGTTTTTCATATACCAGAAATGTTTGAAGCTACTGACTGAATGAAAGGAGCTGGCATCTCACTCTCTTTGAATCTTCTTTATCATGCTAGGATTAACAGGAAAAAGCTAAAAATTTCAGAATTGCACCGTGCAATGTGGAGATATTACTGTTTGTGCATTTACAATATTCATTGATTTTTGCCATTGAAAAACATGTTTTTCATATACCAGAAATGTTTGAAGCTACTGACTGAATGAAAGGAGCTGGCATCTCACTCTCTTTGAATCTTCTTTATCATGCTAGGATTAACAGGAAAAAGCTAAAAATTTCAGAATTGCACCGTGCAATGTGGAGATATTACTGTTTGTGCATTTACAATATTCATTGATTTTTGCCATTGAAAAACATGTTTTTCATATACCAGAAATGTTTGAAGCTACTGACTGAATGAAAGGAGCTGGCATCTCACTCTCTTTGAATCTTCTTTATCATGCTAGGATTAACAGGAAAAAGCTAAAAATTTCAGAATTGCACCGTGCAATGTGGAGATATTACTGTTTGTGCATTTACAATATTCATTGATTTTTGCCATTGAAAAACGTCCAGAAATGTTTGAAGCTACTGACTGAATGAAAGGAGCTGGCATCTCACTCTCTTTGAATCTTCTTTATCATGCTAGGATTAACAGGAAAAAGCTAAAAATTTCAGAATTGCACCGTGCAATGTGGAGATATTACTGTTTGTGCATTTACAATATTCATTGATTTTTGCCATTGAAAAACGTCCAGAAATGTTTGAAGCTACTGACTGAATGAAAGGAGCTGGCATCTCACTCTCTTTGAATCTTCTTTATCATGCTAGGATTAGCAGGAAAAAGCAAAAAATTTCAGAATTGCACCGTGCAATGTGGAGATATTACTGTTTGTGCATTTACAATATTCATTGATTTTTGCCATTGAAAAACATGTTTTTCATTTACGAGAAATGTTTGAAGCTACTGACTGAATGAAAGGAGCTGGCATCTCACTCTCTTTGAATCTTCTTTATCATGCTAGGATTAGCAGGAAAAAGCAAAAAATTTCAGAATTGCACCGTGCAATGTGGAGATATTACTGTTTGTGCATTTACAATATTCATTGATTTTTGCCATTGAAAAACATGTTTTTCATATCCAGAAATGTTTGAAGCTACTGACTGAATGAAAGGAGCTGGCATCTCACTCTCTTTGAATCTTCTTTATCATGCTAGGATTAGCAGGAAAAAGCAAAAAATTTCAGAATTGCACCGTGCAATGTGGAGATATTACTGTTTGTGCATTTACAATATTCATTGATTTTTGCCATTGAAAAACATGTTTTTCATATACCAGAAATGTTTGAAGCTACTGACTGAATGAAAGGAGCTGGCATCTCACTCTCTTTGAATCTTCTTTATCATGCTAGGATTAACAGGAAAAAGCTAAAAATTTCAGAATTGCACCGTGCAATGTGGAGATATTACTGTTTGTGCATTTACAATATTCATTGATTTTTGCCATTGAAAAACATGTTTTTCATATACCAGAAATGTTTGAAGCTACTGACTGAATGAAAGGAGCTGGCATCTCACTCTCTTTGAATCTTCTTTATCATGCTAGGATTAACAGGAAAAAGCTAAAAATTTCAGAATTGCACCGTGCAATGTGGAGATATTACTGTTTGTGCATTTACAATATTCATTGATTTTTGCCATTGAAAAACGTCCAGAAATGTTTGAAGCTACTGACTGAATGAAAGGAGCTGGCATCTCACTCTCTTTGAATCTTCTTTATCATGCTAGGATTAACAGGAAAAAGCTAAAAATTTCAGAATTGCACCGTGCAATGTGGAGATATTACTGTTTGTGCATTTACAATATTCATTGATTTTTGCCATTGAAAAACGTTCATTCCAGAAATGTTTGAAGCTACTGACTGAATGAAAGGAGCTGGCATCTCACTCTCTTTGAATCTTCTTTATCATGCTAGGATTAACAGGAAAAAGCTAAAAATTTCAGAATTGCACCGTGCAATGTGGAGATATTACTGTTTGTGCATTTACAATATTCATTGATTTTTGCCATTGAAAAACATGTTTTTCATATACCAGAAATGTTTGAAGCTACTGACTGAATGAAAGGAGCTGGCATCTCACTCTCTTTGAATCTTCTTTATCATGCTAGGATTAACAGGAAAAAGCTAAAAATTTCAGAATTGCACCGTGCAATGTGGAGATATTACTGTTTGTGCATTTACAATATTCATTGATTTTTGCCATTGAAAAACATGTTTTTCATATACCAGAAATGTTTGAAGCTACTGACTGAATGAAAGGAGCTGGCATCTCACTCTCTTTGAATCTTCTTTATCATGCTAGGATTAACAGGAAAAAGCTAAAAATTTCAGAATTGCACCGTGCAATGTGGAGATATTACTGTTTGTGCATTTACAATATTCATTGATTTTTGCCATTGAAAAACGTCCAGAAATGTTTGAAGCTACTGACTGAATGAAAGGAGCTGGCATCTCACTCTCTTTGAATCTTCTTTATCATGCTAGGATTAACAGGAAAAAGCTAAAAATTTCAGAATTGCACCGTGCAATGTGGAGATATTACTGTTTGTGCATTTACAATATTCATTGATTTTTGCCATTGAAAAACGTCCAGAAATGTTTGAAGCTACTGACTGAATGAAAGGAGCTGGCATCTCACTCTCTTTGAATCTTCTTTATCATGCTAGGATTAGCAGGAAAAAGCAAAAAATTTCAGAATTGCACCGTGCAATGTGGAGATATTACTGTTTGTGCATTTACAATATTCATTGATTTTTGCCATTGAAAAACATGTTTTTCATATACCAGAAATGTTTGAAGCTACTGACTGAATGAAAGGAGCTGGCATCTCACTCTCTTTGAATCTTCTTTATCATGCTAGGATTAGCAGGAAAAAGCAAAAAATTTCAGAATTGCACCGTGCAATGTGGAGATATTACTGTTTGTGCATTTACAATATTCATTGATTTTTGCCATTGAAAAACTGTTTCACAATCCAGAAATGTTTGAAGCTACTGACTGAATGAAAGGAGCTGGCATCTCACTCTCTTTGAATCTTCTTTATCATGCTAGGATTAGCAGGAAAAAGCTAAAAATTTCAGAATTGCACCGTGCAATGTGGAGATATTACTGTTTGTGCATTTACAATATTCATTGATTTTTGCCATTGAAAAACATGTTTTTCATATACCAGAAATGTTTGAAGCTACTGACTGAATGAAAGGAGCTGGCATCTCACTCTCTTTGAATCTTCTTTATCATGCTAGGATTAACAGGAAAAAGCTAAAAATTTCAGAATTGCACCGTGCAATGTGGAGATATTACTGTTTGTGCATTTACAATATTCATTGATTTTTGCCATTGAAAAACGTTCCAGGAAATGTTTGAAGCTACTGACTGAATGAAAGGAGCTGGCATCTCACTCTCTTTGAATCTTCTTTATCATGCTAGGATTAACAGGAAAAAGCTAAAAATTTCAGAATTGCACCGTGCAATGTGGAGATATTACTGTTTGTGCATTTACAATATTCATTGATTTTTGCCATTGAAAAACGTCCAGAATGTTTGAAGCTACTGACTGAATGAAAGGAGCTGGCATCTCACTCTCTTTGAATCTTCTTTATCATGCTAGGATTAACAGGAAAAAGCAAAAAATTTCAGAATTGCACCGTGCAATGTGGAGATATTACTGTTTGTGCATTTACAATATTCATTGATTTTTGCCATTGAAAAACGTCCAGAAATGTTTGAAGCTACTGACTGAATGAAAGGAGCTGGCATCTCACTCTCTTTGAATCTTCTTTATCATGCTAGGATTAACAGGAAAAAGCAAAAAATTTCAGAATTGCACCGTGCAATGTGGAGATATTACTGTTTGTGCATTTACAATATTCATTGATTTTTGCCAATTGAAAAACGTCCAGAAATGTTTGAAGCTACTGACTGAATGAAAGGAGCTGGCATCTCACTCTCTTTGAATCTTCTTTATCATGCTAGGATTAGCAGGAAAAAGCAAAAATTTCAGAATTGCACCGTGCAATGTGGAGATATTACTGTTTGTGCATTTACAATATTCATTGATTTTTGCCA
>NW_027370213.1:0-37473 GCF_046119375.1 Phyllobates terribilis
GTGCAATTCTGAAATTTTTTGCTTTTTCCTGTTAATCCTAGCATGATAAAGAAGATTCAAAGAGAGTGAGATGCCAGCTCCTTTCATTCAGTCAGTAGCTTCAAACATTTCTGGTATATGAAAAACATGTTTTTCAATGGCAAAAATCAATGAATATTGTAAATGCACAAACAGTAATATCTCCACATTGCAAGGTGCAATTCTGAAATTTTTTGCTTTTTCCTGCTAATCCTAGCATGATAAAGAAGATTCAAAGAGAGTGAGATGCCAGCTCCTTTCATTCAGTCAGTAGCTTCAAACATTTCTGGTATATGAAAAACATGTTTTTCAATGGCAAAAATCAATGAATATTGTAAATGCACAAACAGTAATATCTCCACATTGCACGGTGCAATTCTGAAATTTTTAGCTTTTTCCTGTTAATCCTAGCATGATAAAGAAGATTCAAAGAGAGTGAGATGCCAGCTCCTTTCATTCAGTCAGTAGCTTCAAACATTTCTGGTATATGAAAAACATGTTTTTCAATGGCAAAAATCAATGAATATTGTAAATGCACAAACAGTAATATCTCCACATTGCAAGGTGCAATTCTGAAATTTTTTGCTTTTTCCTGCTAATCCTAGCATGATAAAGAAGATTCAAAGAGAGTGAGATGCCAGCTCCTTTCATTCAGTCAGTAGCTTCAAACATTTCTGGTATATGAAAAACATGTTTTTCAATGGCAAAAATCAATGAATATTGTAAATGCACAAACAGTAATATCTCCACATTGCACGGTGCAATTCTGAAATTTTTAGCTTTTTCCTGTTAATCCTAGCATGATAAAGAAGATTCAAAGAGAGTGAGATGCCAGCTCCTTTCATTCAGTCAGTAGCTTCAAACATTTCTGGTATATGAAAAACATGTTTTTCAATGGCAAAAATCAATGAATATTGTAAATGCACAAACAGTAATATCTCCACATTGCAAGGTGCAATTCTGAAATTTTTTGCTTTTTCCTGCTAATCCTAGCATGATAAAGAAGATTCAAAGAGAGTGAGATGCCAGCTCCTTTCATTCAGTCAGTAGCTTCAAACATTTCTGGTATATGAAAAACATGTTTTTCAATGGCAAAAATCAATGAATATTGTAAATGCACAAACAGTAATATCTCCACATTGCAAGGTGCAATTCTGAAATGTTTTGCTTTTTCCTGCTAATCCTAGCATGATAAAGAAGATTCAAAGAGAGTGAGATGCCAGCTCCTTTCATTCAGTCAGTAGCTTCAAACATTTCTGGTATATGAAAAACATGTTTTTCAATGGCAAAAATCAATGAATATTGTAAATGCACAAACCGTAATATCTCCACATTGCACGGTGCAATTCTGAAAATTTTAGCTTTTTCCTGTTAATCCTAGCATGATAAAGAAGATTCAAAGAGAGTGAGATGCCAGCTCCTTTCATTCAGTCAGTAGCTTCAAACATTTCTGGTATATGAAAAACATGTTTTTCAATGGCAAAAATCAATGAATATTGTAAATGCACAAACAGTAATATCTCCACATTGCAAGGTGCAATTCTGAAATTTTTTGCTTTTTCCTGCTAATCCTAGCATGATAAAGAAGATTCAAAGAGAGTGAGATGCCAGCTCCTTTCATTCAGTCAGTAGCTTCAAACATTTCTGGTATATGAAAAACATGTTTTTCAATTGCAAAAATCAATGAATATTGTAAATGCACAAACAGTAATATCTCCACATTGCACGGTGCAATTCTGAAATTTTTAGCTTTTTCCTGTTAATCCTAGCATGATAAAGAAGATTCAAAGAGAGTGAGATGCCAGCTCCTTTCATTCAGTCAGTAGCTTCAAACATTTCTGGTATATGAAAAACATGTTTTTCAATGGCAAAAATCAATGAATATTGTAAATGCACAAACAGTAATATCTCCACATTGCAAGGTGCAATTCTGAAATTTTTTGCTTTTTCCTGCTAATCCTAGCATGATAAAGAAGATTCAAAGAGAGTGAGATGCCAGCTCCTTTCATTCAGTCAGTAGCTTCAAACATTTCTGGTATATGAAAAACATGTTTTTCAATGGCAAAAATCAATGAATATTGTAAATGCACAAACAGTAATATCTCCACATTGCACCGTGCAATTCTGAAATTTTTTAGCTTTTTCCTGTTAATCCTAGCATGATAAAGAAGATTCAAAGAGAGTGAGATGCCAGCTCCTTTCATTCAGTCAGTAGCTTCAAACATTTCTGGTATATGAAAAACATGTTTTTCAATGGCAAAAATCAATGAATATTGTAAATGCACAAACAGTAATATCTCCACATTGCAAGGTGCAATTCTGAAATTTTTTGCTTTTTCCTGCTAATCCTAGCATGATAAAGAAGATTCAAAGAGAGTGAGATGCCAGCTCCTTTCATTCAGTCAGTAGCTTCAAACATTTCTGGTATATGAAAAACATGTTTTTCAATGGCAAAAATCAATGAATATTGTAAATGCACAAACAGTAATATCTCCACATTGCAAGGTGCAATTCTGAAATTTTTTGCTTTTTCCTGCTAATCCTAGCATGATAAAGAAGATTCAAAGAGAGTGAGATGCCAGCTCCTTTCATTCAGTCAGTAGCTTCAAACATTTCTGGTATATGAAAAACATGTTTTTCAATGGCAAAAATCAATGAATATTGTAAATGCACAAACAGTAATATCTCCACATTGCAAGGTGCAATTCTGAAATTTTTTGCTTTTTCCTGCTAATCCTAGCATGATAAAGAAGATTCAAAGAGAGTGAGATGCCAGCTCCTTTCATTCAGTCAGTAGCTTCAAACATTTCTGGTATATGAAAAACATGTTTTTCAATGGCAAAAATCAATGAATATTGTAAATGCACAAACAGTAATATCTCCACATTGCACGGTGCAATTCTGAAATTTTTAGCTTTTTCCTGTTAATCCTAGCATGATAAAGAAGATTCAAAGAGAGTGAGATGCCAGCTCCTTTCATTCAGTCAGTAGCTTCAAACATTTCTGGTATATGAAAAACATGTTTTTCAATGGCAAAAATCAATGAATATTGTAAATGCACAAACAGTAATATCTCCACATTGCAAGGTGCAATTCTGAAATTTTTTGCTTTTTCCTGCTAATCCTAGCATGATAAAGAAGATTCAAAGAGAGTGAGATGCCAGCTCCTTTCATTCAGTCAGTAGCTTCAAACATTTCTGGTATATGAAAAACATGTTTTTCAATGGCAAAAATCAATGAATATTGTAAATGCACAAACAGTAATATCTCCACATTGCAAGGTGCAATTCTGAAATTTTTTGCTTTTTCCTGTTAATCCTAGCATGATAAAGAAGATTCAAAGAGAGTGAGATGCCAGCTCCTTTCATTCAGTCAGTAGCTTCAAACATTTCTGGTATATGAAAAACATGTTTTTCAATGGCAAAAATCAATGAATATTGTAAATGCACAAACAGTAATATCTCCACATTGCAAGGTGCAATTCTGAAATTTTTTGCTTTTTCCTGCTAATCCTAGCATGATAAAGAAGATTCAAAGAGAGTGAGATGCCAGCTCCTTTCATTCAGTCAGTAGCTTCAAACATTTCTGGTATATGAAAAACATGTTTTTCAATGGCAAAAATCAATGAATATTGTAAATGCACAAACAGTAATATCTCCACATTGCAAGGTGCAATTCTGAAATTTTTTGCTTTTTCCTGCTAATCCTAGCATGATAAAGAAGATTCAAAGAGAGTGAGATGCCAGCTCCTTTCATTCAGTCAGTAGCTTCAAACATTTCTGGTATATGAAAAACATGTTTTTCAATGGCAAAAATCAATGAATATTGTAAATGCACAAACAGTAATATCTCCACATTGCACGGTGCAATTCTGAAATTTTTAGCTTTTTCCTGTTAATCCTAGCATGATAAAGAAGATTCAAAGAGAGTGAGATGCCAGCTCCTTTCATTCAGTCAGTAGCTTCAAACATTTCTGGTATATGAAAAACATGTTTTTCAATGGCAAAAATCAATGAATATTGTAAATGCACAAACAGTAATATCTCCACATTGCAAGGTGCAATTCTGAAATTTTTTGCTTTTTCCTGCTAATCCTAGCATGATAAAGAAGATTCAAAGAGAGTGAGATGCCAGCTCCTTTCATTCAGTCAGTAGCTTCAAACATTTCTGGTATATGAAAAACATGTTTTTCAATGGCAAAAATCAATGAATATTGTAAATGCACAAACAGTAATATCTCCACATTGCACGGTGCAATTCTGAAATTTTTAGCTTTTTCCTGTTAATCCTAGCATGATAAAGAAGATTCAAAGAGAGTGAGATGCCAGCTCCTTTCATTCAGTCAGTAGCTTCAAACATTTCTGGTATATGAAAAACATGTTTTTCAATGGCAAAAATCAATGAATATTGTAAATGCACAAACAGTAATATCTCCACATTGCAAGGTGCAATTCTGAAATTTTTTGCTTTTTCCTGCTAATCCTAGCATGATAAAGAAGATTCAAAGAGAGTGAGATGCCAGCTCCTTTCATTCAGTCAGTAGCTTCAAACATTTCTGGTATATGAAAAACATGTTTTTCAATGGCAAAAATCAATGAATATTGTAAATGCACAAACAGTAATATCTCCACATTGCAAGGTGCAATTCTGAAATGTTTTGCTTTTTCCTGCTAATCCTAGCATGATAAAGAAGATTCAAAGAGAGTGAGATGCCAGCTCCTTTCATTCAGTCAGTAGCTTCAAACATTTCTGGTATATGAAAAACATGTTTTTCAATGGCAAAAATCAATGAATATTGTAAATGCACAAACCGTAATATCTCCACATTGCACGGTGCAATTCTGAAAATTTTAGCTTTTTCCTGTTAATCCTAGCATGATAAAGAAGATTCAAAGAGAGTGAGATGCCAGCTCCTTTCATTCAGTCAGTAGCTTCAAACATTTCTGGTATATGAAAAACATGTTTTTCAATGGCAAAAATCAATGAATATTGTAAATGCACAAACAGTAATATCTCCACATTGCAAGGTGCAATTCTGAAATTTTTTGCTTTTTCCTGCTAATCCTAGCATGATAAAGAAGATTCAAAGAGAGTGAGATGCCAGCTCCTTTCATTCAGTCAGTAGCTTCAAACATTTCTGGTATATGAAAAACATGTTTTTCAATGGCAAAAATCAATGAATATTGTAAATGCACAAACAGTAATATCTCCACATTGCACGGTGCAATTCTGAAATTTTTAGCTTTTTCCTGTTAATCCTAGCATGATAAAGAAGATTCAAAGAGAGTGAGATGCCAGCTCCTTTCATTCAGTCAGTAGCTTCAAACATTTCTGGTATATGAAAAACATGTTTTTCAATGGCAAAAATCAATGAATATTGTAAATGCACAAACAGTAATATCTCCACATTGCAAGGTGCAATTCTGAAATTTTTTGCTTTTTCCTGCTAATCCTAGCATGATAAAGAAGATTCAAAGAGAGTGAGATGCCAGCTCCTTTCATTCAGTCAGTAGCTTCAAACATTTCTGGTATATGAAAAACATGTTTTTCAATGGCAAAAATCAATGAATATTGTAAATGCACAAACAGTAATATCTCCACATTGCACCGGTGCAATTCTGAAATTTTTAGCTTTTTCCTGTTAATCCTAGCATGATAAAGAAGATTCAAAGAGAGTGAGATGCCAGCTCCTTTCATTCAGTCAGTAGCTTCAAACATTTCTGGTATATGAAAAACATGTTTTTCAATGGCAAAAATCAATGAATATTGTAAATGCACAAACAGTAATATCTCCACATTGCAAGGTGCAATTCTGAAATTTTTTGCTTTTTCCTGTTAATCCTAGCATGATAAAGAAGATTCAAAGAGTGAGATGCCAGCTCCTTTCATTCAGTCAGTAGCTTCAAACATTTCTGGTATATGAAAAACATGTTTTTCAATGGCAAAAATCAATGAATATTGTAAATGCACAAACAGTAATATCTCCACATTGCAAGGTGCAATTCTGAAATTTTTTGCTTTTTCCTGCTAATCCTAGCATGATAAAGAAGATTCAAAGAGAGTGAGATGCCAGCTCCTTTCATTCAGTCAGTAGCTTCAAACATTTCTGGTATATGAAAAACATGTTTTTCAATGGCAAAAATCAATGAATATTGTAAATGCACAAACAGTAATATCTCCACATTGCAAGGTGCAATTCTGAAATTTTTTGCTTTTTCCTGCTAATCCTAGCATGATAAAGAAGATTCAAAGAGAGTGAGATGCCAGCTCCTTTCATTCAGTCAGTAGCTTCAAACATTTCTGGTATATGAAAAACATGTTTTTCAATGGCAAAAATCAATGAATATTGTAAATGCACAAACAGTAATATCTCCACATTGCACGGTGCAATTCTGAAATTTTTAGCTTTTTCCTGTTAATCCTAGCATGATAAAGAAGATTCAAAGAGAGTGAGATGCCAGCTCCTTTCATTCAGTCAGTAGCTTCAAACATTTCTGGTATATGAAAAACATGTTTTTCAATGGCAAAAATCAATGAATATTGTAAATGCACAAACAGTAATATCTCCACATTGCAAGGTGCAATTCTGAAATTTTTTGCTTTTTCCTGCTAATCCTAGCATGATAAAGAAGATTCAAAGAGAGTGAGATGCCAGCTCCTTTCATTCAGTCAGTAGCTTCAAACATTTCTGGTATATGAAAAACATGTTTTTCAATAGCAAAAATCAATGAATATTGTAAATGCACAAACAGTAATATCTCCACATTGCACGGTGCAATTCTGAAATTTTTAGCTTTTTCCTGTTAATCCTAGCATGATAAAGAAGATTCAAAGAGAGTGAGATGCCAGCTCCTTTCATTCAGTCAGTAGCTTCAAACATTTCTGGTATATGAAAAACATGTTTTTCAATGGCAAAAATCAATGAATATTGTAAATGCACAAACAGTAATATCTCCACATTGCAAGGTGCAATTCTGAAATTTTTTGCTTTTTCCTGTTAATCCTAGCATGATAAAGAAGATTCAAAGAGAGTGAGATGCCAGCTCCTTTCATTCAGTCAGTAGCTTCAAACATTTCTGGTATATGAAAAACATGTTTTTCAATGGCAAAAATCAATGAATATTGTAAATGCACAAACAGTAATATCTCCACATTGCAAGGTGCAATTCTGAAATTTTTTGCTTTTTCCTGCTAATCCTAGCATGATAAAGAAGATTCAAAGAGAGTGAGATGCCAGCTCCTTTCATTCAGTCAGTAGCTTCAAACATTTCTGGTATATGAAAAACATGTTTTTCAATGGCAAAAATCAATGAATATTGTAAATGCACAAACAGTAATATCTCCACATTGCAAGGTGCAATTCTGAAATTTTTTGCTTTTTCCTGCTAATCCTAGCATGATAAAGAAGATTCAAAGAGAGTGAGATGCCAGCTCCTTTCATTCAGTCAGTAGCTTCAAACATTTCTGGTATATGAAAAACATGTTTTTCAATGGCAAAAATCAATGAATATTGTAAATGCACAAACAGTAATATCTCCACATTGCAAGGTGCAATTCTGAAATTTTTTGCTTTTTCCTGCTAATCCTAGCATGATAAAGAAGATTCAAAGAGAGTGAGATGCCAGCTCCTTTCATTCAGTCAGTAGCTTCAAACATTTCTGGTATATGAAAAACATGTTTTTCAATGGCAAAAATCAATGAATATTGTAAATGCACAAACAGTAATATCTCCACATTGCACGGTGCAATTCTGAAATTTTTAGCTTTTTCCTGTTAATCCTAGCATGATAAAGAAGATTCAAAGAGAGTGAGATGCCAGCTCCTTTCATTCAGTCAGTAGCTTCAAACATTTCTGGTATATGAAAAACATGTTTTTCAATGGCAAAAATCAATGAATATTGTAAATGCACAAACAGTAATATCTCCACATTGCAAGGTGCAATTCTGAAATTTTTTGCTTTTTCCTGTTAATCCTAGCATGATAAAGAAGATTCAAAGAGAGTGAGATGCCAGCTCCTTTCATTCAGTCAGTAGCTTCAAACATTTCTGGTATATGAAAAACATGTTTTTCAATGGCAAAAATCAATGAATATTGTAAATGCACAAACAGTAATATCTCCACATTGCAAGGTGCAATTCTGAAATTTTTTGCTTTTTCCTGCTAATCCTAGCATGATAAAGAAGATTCAAAGAGAGTGAGATGCCAGCTCCTTTCATTCAGTCAGTAGCTTCAAACATTTCTGGTATATGAAAAACATGTTTTTCAATGGCAAAAATCAATGAATATTGTAAATGCACAAACAGTAATATCTCCACATTGCACGGTGCAATTCTGAAATTTTTAGCTTTTTCCTGTTAATCCTAGCATGATAAAGAAGATTCAAAGAGAGTGAGATGCCAGCTCCTTTCATTCAGTCAGTAGCTTCAAACATTTCTGGTATATGATGTTTTTCAATGGCAAAAATCAATGAATATTGTAAATGCACAAACAGTAATATCTCCACATTGCAAGGTGCAATTCTGAAATTTTTTGCTTTTTCCTGCTAATCCTAGCATGATAAAGAAGATTCAAAGAGAGTGAGATGCCAGCTCCTTTCATTCAGTCAGTAGCTTCAAACATTTCTGGTATATGAAAAACATGTTTTTCAATGGCAAAAATCAATGAATATTGTAAATGCACAAACAGTAATATCTCCACATTGCAAGGTGCAATTCTGAAATTTTTTGCTTTTTCCTGCTAATCCTAGCATGATAAAGAAGATTCAAAGAGAGTGAGATGCCAGCTCCTTTCATTCAGTCAGTAGCTTCAAACATTTCTGGTATATGAAAAACATGTTTTTCAATGGCAAAAATCAATGAATATTGTAAATGCACAAACAGTAATATCTCCACATTGCACGGTGCAATTCTGAAATTTTTAGCTTTTTCCTGTTAATCCTAGCATGATAAAGAAGATTCAAAGAGAGTGAGATGCCAGCTCCTTTCATTCAGTCAGTAGCTTCAAACATTTCTGGTATATGAAAAACATGTTTTTCAATGGCAAAAATCAATGAATATTGTAAATGCACAAACAGTAATATCTCCACATTGCAAGGTGCAATTCTGAAATTTTTTGCTTTTTCCTGCTAATCCTAGCATGATAAAGAAGATTCAAAGAGAGTGAGATGCCAGCTCCTTTCATTCAGTCAGTAGCTTCAAACATTTCTGGTATATGAAAAACATGTTTTTCAATGGCAAAAATCAATGAATATTGTAAATGCACAAACAGTAATATCTCCACATTGCACGGTGCAATTCTGAAATTTTTAGCTTTTTCCTGTTAATCCTAGCATGATAAAGAAGATTCAAAGAGAGTGAGATGCCAGCTCCTTTCATTCAGTCAGTAGCTTCAAACATTTCTGGTATATGAAAAACATGTTTTTCAATGGCAAAAATCAATGAATATTGTAAATGCACAAACAGTAATATCTCCACATTGCAAGGTGCAATTCTGAAATTTTTTGCTTTTTCCTGCTAATCCTAGCATGATAAAGAAGATTCAAAGAGAGTGAGATGCCAGCTCCTTTCATTCAGTCAGTAGCTTCAAACATTTCTGGTATATGAAAAACATGTTTTTCAATGGCAAAAATCAATGAATATTGTAAATGCACAAACAGTAATATCTCCACATTGCACGGTGCAATTCTGAAATTTTTAGCTTTTTCCTGTTAATCCTAGCATGATAAAGAAGATTCAAAGAGAGTGAGATGCCAGCTCCTTTCATTCAGTCAGTAGCTTCAAACATTTCTGGTATATGAAAAACATGTTTTTCAATGGCAAAAATCAATGAATATTGTAAATGCACAAACAGTAATATCTCCACATTGCAAGGTGCAATTCTGAAATTTTTTGCTTTTTCCTGTTAATCCTAGCATGATAAAGAAGATTCAAAGAGAGTGAGATGCCAGCTCCTTTCATTCAGTCAGTAGCTTCAAACATTTCTGGTATATGAAAAACATGTTTTTCAATGGCAAAAATCAATGAATATTGTAAATGCACAAACAGTAATATCTCCACATTGCAAGGTGCAATTCTGAAATTTTTTGCTTTTTCCTGCTAATCCTAGCATGATAAAGAAGATTCAAAGAGAGTGAGATGCCAGCTCCTTTCATTCAGTCAGTAGCTTCAAACATTTCTGGTATATGAAAAACATGTTTTTCAATGGCAAAAATCAATGAATATTGTAAATGCACAAACAGTAATATCTCCACATTGCACGGTGCAATTCTGAAATTTTTAGCTTTTTCCTGTTAATCCTAGCATGATAAAGAAGATTCAAAGAGAGTGAGATGCCAGCTCCTTTCATTCAGTCAGTAGCTTCAAACATTTCTGGTATATGAAAAACATGTTTTTCAATGGCAAAAATCAATGAATATTGTAAATGCACAAACAGTAATATCTCCACATTGCAAGGTGCAATTCTGAAATTTTTTGCTTTTTCCTGCTAATCCTAGCATGATAAAGAAGATTCAAAGAGAGTGAGATGCCAGCTCCTTTCATTCAGTCAGAAGCTTCAAAGATTTCTGGTATATGAAAAACATGTTTTTCAATGGCAAAAATCAATGAATATTGTAAATGCACAAACAGTAATATCTCCACATTGCACGGTGCAATTCTGAAATTTTTAGCTTTTTCCTGTTAATCCTAGCATGATAAAGAAGATTCAAAGAGAGTGAGATGCCAGCTCCTTTCATTCAGTCAGTAGCTTCAAACATTTCTGGTATATGAAAAACATGTTTTTCAATGGCAAAAATCAATGAATATTGTAAATGCACAAACAGTAATATCTCCACATTGCAAGGTGCAATTCTGAAATTTTTTGCTTTTTCCTGCTAATCCTAGCATGATAAAGAAGATTCAAAGAGAGTGAGATGCCAGCTCCTTTCATTCAGTCAGTAGCTTCAAACATTTCTGGTATATGAAAAACATGTTTTTCAATGGCAAAAATCAATGAATATTGTAAATGCACAAACAGTAATATCTCCACATTGCACGGTGCAATTCTGAAATTTTTAGCTTTTTCCTGTTAATCCTAGCATGATAAAGAAGATTCAAAGAGAGTGAGATGCCAGCTCCTTTCATTCAGTCAGTAGCTTCAAACATTTCTGGTATATGAAAAACATGTTTTTCAATGGCAAAAATCAATGAATATTGTAAATGCACAAACAGTAATATCTCCACATTGCAAGGTGCAATTCTGAAATTTTTTGCTTTTTCCTGTTAATCCTAGCATGATAAAGAAGATTCAAAGAGTGAGATGCCAGCTCCTTTCATTCAGTCAGTAGCTTCAAACATTTCTGGTATATGAAAAACATGTTTTTCAATGGCAAAAATCAATGAATATTGTAAATGCACAAACAGTAATATCTCCACATTGCAAGGTGCAATTCTGAAATTTTTTGCTTTTTCCTGCTAATCCTAGCATGATAAAGAAGATTCAAAGAGAGTGAGATGCCAGCTCCTTTCATTCAGTCAGTAGCTTCAAACATTTCTGGTATATGAAAAACATGTTTTTCAATGGCAAAAATCAATGAATATTGTAAATGCACAAACAGTAATATCTCCACATTGCAAGGTGCAATTCTGAAATTTTTTGCTTTTTCCTGCTAATCCTAGCATGATAAAGAAGATTCAAAGAGAGTGAGATGCCAGCTCCTTTCATTCAGTCAGTAGCTTCAAACATTTCTGGTATATGAAAAACATGTTTTTCAATGGCAAAAATCAATGAATATTGTAAATGCACAAACAGTAATATCTCCACATTGCACGGTGCAATTCTGAAATTTTTAGCTTTTTCCTGTTAATCCTAGCATGATAAAGAAGATTCAAAGAGAGTGAGATGCCAGCTCCTTTCATTCAGTCAGTAGCTTCAAACATTTCTGGTATATGAAAAACATGTTTTTCAATGGCAAAAATCAATGAATATTGTAAATGCACAAACAGTAATATCTCCACATTGCAAGGTGCAATTCTGAAATTTTTTGCTTTTTCCTGCTAATCCTAGCATGATAAAGAAGATTCAAAGAGAGTGAGATGCCAGCTCCTTTCATTCAGTCAGTAGCTTCAAACATTTCTGGTATATGAAAAACATGTTTTTCAATATCAAAAATCAATGAATATTGTAAATGCACAAACAGTAATATCTCCACATTGCACGGTGCAATTCTGAAATTTTTAGCTTTTTCCTGTTAATCCTAGCATGATAAAGAAGATTCAAAGAGAGTGAGATGCCAGCTCCTTTCATTCAGTCAGTAGCTTCAAACATTTCTGGTATATGAAAAACATGTTTTTCAATGGCAAAAATCAATGAATATTGTAAATGCACAAACAGTAATATCTCCACATTGCAAGGTGCAATTCTGAAATTTTTTGCTTTTTCCTGTTAATCCTAGCATGATAAAGAAGATTCAAAGAGAGTGAGATGCCAGCTCCTTTCATTCAGTCAGTAGCTTCAAACATTTCTGGTATATGAAAAACATGTTTTTCAATGGCAAAAATCAATGAATATTGTAAATGCACAAACAGTAATATCTCCACATTGCAAGGTGCAATTCTGAAATTTTTTGCTTTTTCCTGCTAATCCTAGCATGATAAAGAAGATTCAAAGAGAGTGAGATGCCAGCTCCTTTCATTCAGTCAGTAGCTTCAAACATTTCTGGTATATGAAAAACATGTTTTTCAATGGCAAAAATCAATGAATATTGTAAATGCACAAACAGTAATATCTCCACATTGCAAGGTGCAATTCTGAAATTTTTTGCTTTTTCCTGCTAATCCTAGCATGATAAAGAAGATTCAAAGAGAGTGAGATGCCAGCTCCTTTCATTCAGTCAGTAGCTTCAAACATTTCTGGTATATGAAAAACATGTTTTTCAATGGCAAAAATCAATGAATATTGTAAATGCACAAACAGTAATATCTCCACATTGCAAGGTGCAATTCTGAAATTTTTTGCTTTTTCCTGCTAATCCTAGCATGATAAAGAAGATTCAAAGAGAGTGAGATGCCAGCTCCTTTCATTCAGTCAGTAGCTTCAAACATTTCTGGTATATGAAAAACATGTTTTTCAATGGCAAAAATCAATGAATATTGTAAATGCACAAACAGTAATATCTCCACATTGCACGGTGCAATTCTGAAATTTTTAGCTTTTTCCTGTTAATCCTAGCATGATAAAGAAGATTCAAAGAGAGTGAGATGCCAGCTCCTTTCATTCAGTCAGTAGCTTCAAACATTTCTGGTATATGAAAAACATGTTTTTCAATGGCAAAAATCAATGAATATTGTAAATGCACAAACAGTAATATCTCCACATTGCAAGGTGCAATTCTGAAATTTTTTGCTTTTTCCTGTTAATCCTAGCATGATAAAGAAGATTCAAAGAGAGTGAGATGCCAGCTCCTTTCATTCAGTCAGTAGCTTCAAACATTTCTGGTATATGAAAAACATGTTTTTCAATGGCAAAAATCAATGAATATTGTAAATGCACAAACAGTAATATCTCCACATTGCAAGGTGCAATTCTGAAATTTTTTGCTTTTTCCTGTTAATCCTAGCATGATAAAGAAGATTCAAAGAGAGTGAGATGCCAGCTCCTTTCATTCAGTCAGTAGCTTCAAACATTTCTGGTATATGAAAAACATGTTTTTCAATGGCAAAAATCAAAGAATATTGTAAATGCACAAACAGTACTATCTCCACATTGCAAGGTGCAATTCTGAAATTTTTTGCTTTTTCCTGTTAATCCTAGCATGATAAAGAAGATTCAAAGAGAGTGAGATGCCAGCTCCTTTCATTCAGTCAGTAGCTTCAAACATTTCTGGTATATGAAAAACATGTTTTTCAATGGCAAAAATCAATGAATATTGTAAATGCACAAACAGTAATATCTCCACATTGCAAGGTGCAATTCTGAAATTTTTTGCTTTTTCCTGCTAATCCTAGCATGATAAAGAAGATTCAAAGAGAGTGAGATGCCAGCTCCTTTCATTCAGTCAGTAGCTTCAAACATTTCTGGTATATGAAAAACATGTTTTTCAATGGCAAAAATCAATGAATATTGTAAATGCACAAACAGTAATATCTCCACATTGCACGGTGCAATTCTGAAATTTTTAGCTTTTTCCTGTTAATCCTAGCATGATAAAGAAGATTCAAAGAGAGTGAGATGCCAGCTCCTTTCATTCAGTCAGTAGCTTCAAACATTTCTGGTATATGAAAAACATGTTTTTCAATGGCAAAAATCAATGAATATTGTAAATGCACAAACAGTAATATCTCCACATTGCAAGGTGCAATTCTGAAATTTTTTGCTTTTTCCTGCTAATCCTAGCATGATAAAGAAGATTCAAAGAGAGTGAGATGCCAGCTCCTTTCAGTCAGTAGCTTCAAACATTTCTGGTATATGAAAAACATGTTTTTCAATGGCAAAAATCAATGAATATTGTAAATGCACAAACAGTAATATCTCCACATTGCACGGTGCAATTCTGAAATTTTTAGCTTTTTCCTGTTAATCCTAGCATGATAAAGAAGATTCAAAGAGAGTGAGATGCCAGCTCCTTTCATTCAGTCAGTAGCTTCAAACATTTCTGGTATATGAAAAACATGTTTTTCAATTGCAAAAATCAATGAATATTGTAAATGCACAAACAGTAATATCTCCACATTGCAAGGTGCAATTCTGAAATTTTTTGCTTTTTCCTGTTAATCCTAGCATGATAAAGAAGATTCAAAGAGAGTGAGATGCCAGCTCCTTTCATTCAGTCAGTAGCTTCAAACATTTCTGGTATATGAAAAACATGTTTTTCAATGGCAAAAATCAATGAATATTGTAAATGCACAAACAGTAATATCTCCACATTGCAAGGTGCAATTCTGAAATTTTTTGCTTTTTCCTGCTAATCCTAGCATGATAAAGAAGATTCAAAGAGAGTGAGATGCCAGCTCCTTTCATTCAGTCAGTAGCTTCAAACATTTCTGGTATATGAAAAACATGTTTTTCAATGGCAAAAATCAATGAATATTGTAAATGCACAAACAGTAATATCTCCACATTGCAAGGTGCAATTCTGAAATTTTTTGCTTTTTCCTGCTAATCCTAGCATGATAAAGAAGATTCAAAGAGAGTGAGATGCCAGCTCCTTTCATTCAGTCAGTAGCTTCAAACATTTCTGGTATATGAAAAACATGTTTTTCAATGGCAAAAATCAATGAATATTGTAAATGCACAAACAGTAATATCTCCACATTGCACGGTGCAATTCTGAAATTTTTAGCTTTTTCCTGTTAATCCTAGCATGATAAAGAAGATTCAAAGAGAGTGAGATGCCAGCTCCTTTCATTCAGTCAGTAGCTTCATACATTTCTGGTATATGAAAAACATGTTTTTCAATGGCAAAAATCAATGAATATTGTAAATGCACAAACAGTAATATCTCCACATTGCAAGGTGCAATTCTGAAATTTTTTGCTTTTTCCTGCTAATCCTAGCATGATAAAGAAGATTCAAAGAGAGTGAGATGCCAGCTCCTTTCATTCAGTCAGTAGCTTCAAACATTTCTGGTATATGAAAAACATGTTTTTCAATGGCAAAAATCAATGAATATTGTAAATGCACAAACAGTAATATCTCCACATTGCACGGTGCAATTCTGAAATTTTTAGCTTTTTCCTGTTAATCCTAGCATGATAAAGAAGATTCAAAGAGAGTGAGATGCCAGCTCCTTTCATTCAGTCAGTAGCTTCAAACATTTCTGGTATATGAAAAACATGTTTTTCAATGGCAAAAATCAATGAATATTGTAAATGCACAAACAGTAATATCTCCACATTGCAAGGTGCAATTCTGAAATTTTTTGCTTTTTCCTGCTAATCCTAGCATGATAAAGAAGATTCAAAGAGAGTGAGATGCCAGCTCCTTTCATTCAGTCAGTAGCTTCAAACATTTCTGGTATATGAAAAACATGTTTTTCAATGGCAAAAATCAATGAATATTGTAAATGCACAAACAGTAATATCTCCACATTGCACGGTGCAATTCTGAAATTTTTAGCTTTTTCCTGTTAATCCTAGCATGATAAAGAAGATTCAAAGAGAGTGAGATGCCAGCTCCTTTCATTCAGTCAGTAGCTTCAAACATTTCTGGTATATGAAAAACATGTTTTTCAATGGCAAAAATCAATGAATATTGTAAATGCACAAACAGTAATATCTCCACATTGCAAGGTGCAATTCTGAAATTTTTTGCTTTTTCCTGCTAATCCTAGCATGATAAAGAAGATTCAAAGAGAGTGAGATGCCAGCTCCTTTCATTCAGTCAGTAGCTTCAAACATTTCTGGTATATTAAAAACATGTTTTTTAATGGCAAAAATCAATGAATATTGTAAATGCACAAACAGTAATATCTCCACATTGCACAGTGCAATTCTGAAATTTTTAGCTTTTTCCTGTTAATCCTAGCATGATAAAGAAGATTCAAAGAGAGTGAGATGCCAGCTCCTTTCATTCAGTCAGTAGCTTCAAACATTTCTGGTATATGAAAAACATGTTTTTCAATGGCAAAAATCAATGAATATTGTAAATGCACAAACAGTAATATCTCCACATTGCAAGGTGCAATTCTGAAATTTTTTGCTTTTTCCTGTTAATCCTAGCATGATAAAGAAGATTCAAAGAGAGTGAGATGCCAGCTCCTTTCATTCAGTCAGTAGCTTCAAACATTTCTGGTATATGAAAAACATGTTTTTCAATGGCAAAAATCAATGAATATTGTAAATGCACAAACAGTAATATCTCCACATTGCAAGGTGCAATTCTGAAATTTTTTGCTTTTTCCTGCTAATCCTAGCATGATAAAGAAGATTCAAAGAGAGTGAGATGCCAGCTCCTTTCATTCAGTCAGTAGCTTCAAACATTTCTGGTATATGAAAAACATGTTTTTCAATGGCAAAAATCAATGAATATTGTAAATGCACAAACAGTAATATCTCCACATTGCAAGGTGCAATTCTGAAATTTTTTGCTTTTTCCTGCTAATCCTAGCATGATAAAGAAGATTCAAAGAGAGTGAGATGCCAGCTCCTTTCATTCAGTCAGAAGCTTCAAACATTTCTGGTATATGAAAAACATGTTTTTCAATGGCAAAAATCAATGAATATTGTAAATGCACAAACAGTAATATCTCCACATTGCACGGTGCAATTCTGAAATTTTTAGCTTTTTCCTGTTAATCCTAGCATGATAAAGAAGATTCAAAGAGAGTGAGATGCCAGCTCCTTTCATTCAGTCAGTAGCTTCAAACATTTCTGGTATATGAAAAACATGTTTTTCAATGGCAAAAATCAATGAATATTGTAAATGCACAAACAGTAATATCTCCACATTGCAAGGTGCAATTCTGAAATTTTTTGCTTTTTCCTGCTAATCCTAGCATGATAAAGAAGATTCAAAGAGAGTGAGATGCCAGCTCCTTTCATTCAGTCAGTAGCTTCAAACATTTCTGGTATATGAAAAACATGTTTTTCAATGGCAAAAATCAATGAATATTGTAAATGCACAAACAGTAATATCTCCACATTGCACGGTGCAATTCTGAAATTTTTAGCTTTTTCCTGTTAATCCTAGCATGATAAAGAAGATTCAAAGAGAGTGAGATGCCAGCTCCTTTCATTCAGTCAGTAGCTTCAAACATTTCTGGTATATGAAAAACATGTTTTTCAATGGCAAAAATCAATGAATATTGTAAATGCACAAACAGTAATATCTCCACATTGCAAGGTGCAATTCTGAAATTTTTTGCTTTTTCCTGTTAATCCTAGCATGATAAAGAAGATTCAAAGAGAGTGAGATGCCAGCTCCTTTCATTCAGTCAGTAGCTTCAAACATTTCTGGTATATGAAAAACATGTTTTTCAATGGCAAAAATCAATGAATATTGTAAATGCACAAACAGTAATATCTCCACATTGCAAGGTGCAATTCTGAAATTTTTTGCTTTTTCCTGCTAATCCTAGCATGATAAAGAAGATTCAAAGAGAGTGAGATGCCAGCTCCTTTCATTCAGTCAGTAGCTTCAAACATTTCTGGTATATGAAAAACATGTTTTTCAATGGCAAAAATCAATGAATATTGTAAATGCACAAACAGTAATATCTCCACATTGCAAGGTGCAATTCTGAAATTTTTTGCTTTTTCCTGCTAATCCTAGCATGATAAAGAAGATTCAAAGAGAGTGAGATGCCAGCTCCTTTCATTCAGTCAGTAGCTTCAAACATTTCTGGTATATGAAAAACATGTTTTTCAATGGCAAAAATCAATGAATATTGTAAATGCACAAACAGTAATATCTCCACATTGCACGGTGCAATTCTGAAATTTTTAGCTTTTTCCTGTTAATCCTAGCATGATAAAGAAGATTCAAAGAGAGTGAGATGCCAGCTCCTTTCATTCAGTCAGTAGCTTCAAACATTTCTGGTATATGAAAAACATGTTTTTCAATGGCAAAAATCAATGAATATTGTAAATGCACAAACAGTAATATCTCCACATTGCAAGGTGCAATTCTGAAATTTTTTGCTTTTTCCTGCTAATCCTAGCATGATAAAGAAGATTCAAAGAGAGTGAGATGCCAGCTCCTTTCATTCAGTCAGTAGCTTCAAACATTTCTGGTATATGAAAAACATGTTTTTCAATGGCAAAAATCAATGAATATTGTAAATGCACAAACAGTAATATCTCCACATTGCACGGTGCAATTCTGAAATTTTTAGCTTTTTCCTGTTAATCCTAGCATGATAAAGAAGATTCAAAGAGAGTGAGATGCCAGCTCCTTTCATTCAGTCAGTAGCTTCAAACATTTCTGGTATATGAAAAACATGTTTTTCAATGGCAAAAATCAATGAATATTGTAAATGCACAAACAGTAATATCTCCACATTGCAAGGTGCAATTCTGAAATTTTTTGCTTTTTCCTGCTAATCCTAGCATGATAAAGAAGATTCAAAGAGAGTGAGATGCCAGCTCCTTTCATTCAGTCAGTAGCTTCAAACATTTCTGGTATATGAAAAACATGTTTTTCAATGGCAAAAATCAATGAATATTGTAAATGCACAAACAGTAATATCTCCACATTGCAAGGTGCAATTCTGAAATTTTTTGCTTTTTCCTGCTAATCCTAGCATGATAAAGAAGATTCAAAGAGAGTGAGATGCCAGCTCCTTTCATTCAGTCAGTAGCTTCAAACATTTCTGGTATATGAAAAACATGTTTTTCAATGGCAAAAATCAATGAATATTGTAAATGCACAAACAGTAATATCTCCACATTGCACGGTGCAATTCTGAAATTTTTAGCTTTTTCCTGTTAATCCTAGCATGATAAAGAAGATTCAAAGAGAGTGAGATGCCAGCTCCTTTCATTCAGTCAGTAGCTTCAAACATTTCTGGTATATGAAAAACATGTTTTTCAATGGCAAAAATCAATGAATATTGTAAATGCACAAACAGTAATATCTCCACATTGCAAGGTGCAATTCTGAAATTTTTTGCTTTTTCCTGCTAATCCTAGCATGATAAAGAAGATTCAAAGAGAGTGAGATGCCAGCTCCTTTCATTCAGTCAGTAGCTTCAAACATTTCTGGTATATGAAAAACATGTTTTTCAATGGCAAAAATCAATGAATATTGTAAATGCACAAACAGTAATATCTCCACATTGCACGGTGCAATTCTGAAATTTTTAGCTTTTTCCTGTTAATCCTAGCATGATAAAGAAGATTCAAAGAGAGTGAGATGCCAGCTCCTTTCATTCAGTCAGTAGCTTCAAACATTTCTGGTATATGAAAAACATGTTTTTCAATGGCAAAAATCAATGAATATTGTAAATGCACAAACAGTAATATCTCCACATTGCAAGGTGCAATTCTGAAATTTTTTGCTTTTTCCTGCTAATCCTAGCATGATAAAGAAGATTCAAAGAGAGTGAGATGCCAGCTCCTTTCATTCAGTCAGTAGCTTCAAACATTTCTGGTATATTAAAAACATGTTTTTTAATGGCAAAAATCAATGAATATTGTAAATGCACAAACAGTAATATCTCCACATTGCACAGTGCAATTCTGAAATTTTTAGCTTTTTCCTGTTAATCCTAGCATGATAAAGAAGATTCAAAGAGAGTGAGATGCCAGCTCCTTTCATTCAGTCAGTAGCTTCAAACATTTCTGGTATATGAAAAACATGTTTTTCAATGGCAAAAATCAATGAATATTGTAAATGCACAAACAGTAATATCTCCACATTGCAAGGTGCAATTCTGAAATTTTTTGCTTTTTCCTGTTAATCCTAGCATGATAAAGAAGATTCAAAGAGAGTGAGATGCCAGCTCCTTTCATTCAGTCAGTAGCTTCAAACATTTCTGGTATATGAAAAACATGTTTTTCAATGGCAAAAATCAATGAATATTGTAAATGCACAAACAGTAATATCTCCACATTGCAAGGTGCAATTCTGAAATTTTTTGCTTTTTCCTGCTAATCCTAGCATGATAAAGAAGATTCAAAGAGAGTGAGATGCCAGCTCCTTTCATTCAGTCAGTAGCTTCAAACATTTCTGGTATATGAAAAACATGTTTTTCAATGGCAAAAATCAATGAATATTGTAAATGCACAAACAGTAATATCTCCACATTGCAAGGTGCAATTCTGAAATTTTTTGCTTTTTCCTGCTAATCCTAGCATGATAAAGAAGATTCAAAGAGAGTGAGATGCCAGCTCCTTTCATTCAGTCAGAAGCTTCAAACATTTCTGGTATATGAAAAACATGTTTTTCAATGGCAAAAATCAATGAATATTGTAAATGCACAAACAGTAATATCTCCACATTGCACGGTGCAATTCTGAAATTTTTAGCTTTTTCCTGTTAATCCTAGCATGATAAAGAAGATTCAAAGAGAGTGAGATGCCAGCTCCTTTCATTCAGTCAGTAGCTTCAAACATTTCTGGTATATGAAAAACATGTTTTTCAATGGCAAAAATCAATGAATATTGTAAATGCACAAACAGTAATATCTCCACATTGCAAGGTGCAATTCTGAAATTTTTTGCTTTTTCCTGCTAATCCTAGCATGATAAAGAAGATTCAAAGAGAGTGAGATGCCAGCTCCTTTCATTCAGTCAGTAGCTTCAAACATTTCTGGTATATGAAAAACATGTTTTTCAATGGCAAAAATCAATGAATATTGTAAATGCACAAACAGTAATATCTCCACATTGCACGGTGCAATTCTGAAATTTTTAGCTTTTTCCTGTTAATCCTAGCATGATAAAGAAGATTCAAAGAGAGTGAGATGCCAGCTCCTTTCATTCAGTCAGTAGCTTCAAACATTTCTGGTATATGAAAAACATGTTTTTCAATGGCAAAAATCAATGAATATTGTAAATGCACAAACAGTAATATCTCCACATTGCAAGGTGCAATTCTGAAATTTTTTGCTTTTTCCTGTTAATCCTAGCATGATAAAGAAGATTCAAAGAGAGTGAGATGCCAGCTCCTTTCATTCAGTCAGTAGCTTCAAACATTTCTGGTATATGAAAAACATGTTTTTCAATGGCAAAAATCAATGAATATTGTAAATGCACAAACAGTAATATCTCCACATTGCAAGGTGCAATTCTGAAATTTTTTGCTTTTTCCTGCTAATCCTAGCATGATAAAGAAGATTCAAAGAGAGTGAGATGCCAGCTCCTTTCATTCAGTCAGTAGCTTCAAACATTTCTGGTATATGAAAAACATGTTTTTCAATGGCAAAAATCAATGAATATTGTAAATGCACAAACAGTAATATCTCCACATTGCAAGGTGCAATTCTGAAATTTTTTGCTTTTTCCTGCTAATCCTAGCATGATAAAGAAGATTCAAAGAGAGTGAGATGCCAGCTCCTTTCATTCAGTCAGTAGCTTCAAACATTTCTGGTATATGAAAAACATGTTTTTCAATGGCAAAAATCAATGAATATTGTAAATGCACAAACAGTAATATCTCCACATTGCACGGTGCAATTCTGAAATTTTTAGCTTTTTCCTGTTAATCCTAGCATGATAAAGAAGATTCAAAGAGAGTGAGATGCCAGCTCCTTTCATTCAGTCAGTAGCTTCAAACATTTCTGGTATATGAAAAACATGTTTTTCAATGGCAAAAATCAATGAATATTGTAAATGCACAAACAGTAATATCTCCACATTGCAAGGTGCAATTCTGAAATTTTTTGCTTTTTCCTGCTAATCCTAGCATGATAAAGAAGATTCAAAGAGAGTGAGATGCCAGCTCCTTTCATTCAGTCAGTAGCTTCAAACATTTCTGGTATATGAAAAACATGTTTTTCAATGGCAAAAATCAATGAATATTGTAAATGCACAAACAGTAATATCTCCACATTGCACGGTGCAATTCTGAAATTTTTAGCTTTTTCCTGTTAATCCTAGCATGATAAAGAAGATTCAAAGAGAGTGAGATGCCAGCTCCTTTCATTCAGTCAGTAGCTTCAAACATTTCTGGTATATGAAAAACATGTTTTTCAATGGCAAAAGTCAATGAATATTGTAAATGCACAAACAGTAATATCTCCACATTGCAAGGTGCAATTCTGAAATTTTTTGCTTTTTCCTGTTAATCCTAGCATGATAAAGAAGATTCAAAGAGAGTGAGATGCCAGCTCCTTTCATTCAGTCAGTAGCTTCAAACATTTCTGGTATATGAAAAACATGTTTTTCAATGGCAAAAATCAATGAATATTGTAAATGCACAAACAGTAATATCTCCACATTGCAAGGTGCAATTCTGAAATTTTTTGCTTTTTCCTGCTAATCCTAGCATGATAAAGAAGATTCAAAGAGAGTGAGATGCCAGCTCCTTTCATTCAGTCAGTAGCTTCAAACATTTCTGGTATATGAAAAACATGTTTTTCAATGGCAAAAATCAATGAATATTGTAAATGCACAAACAGTAATATCTCCACATTGCACGGTGCAATTCTGAAATTTTTAGCTTTTTCCTGTTAATCCTAGCATGATAAAGAAGATTCAAAGAGAGTGAGATGCCAGCTCCTTTCATTCAGTCAGTAGCTTCAAACATTTCTGGTATATGAAAAACATGTTTTTCAATGGCAAAAATCAATGAATATTGTAAATGCACAAACAGTAATATCTCCACATTGCAAGGTGCAATTCTGAAATTTTTTGCTTTTTCCTGCTAATCCTAGCATGATAAAGAAGATTCAAAGAGAGTGAGATGCCAGCTCCTTTCATTCAGTCAGTAGCTTCAAACATTTCTGGTATATGAAAAACATGTTTTTCAATGGCAAAAATCAATGAATATTGTAAATGCACAAACAGTAATATCTCCACATTGCACGGTGCAATTCTGAAATTTTTAGCTTTTTCCTGTTAATCCTAGCATGATAAAGAAGATTCAAAGAGAGTGAGATGCCAGCTCCTTTCATTCAGTCAGTAGCTTCAAACATTTCTGGTATATGAAAAACATGTTTTTCAATGGCAAAAATCAATGAATATTGTAAATGCACAAACAGTAATATCTCCACATTGCAAGGTGCAATTCTGAAATTTTTTGCTTTTTCCTGCTAATCCTAGCATGATAAAGAAGATTCAAAGAGAGTGAGATGCCAGCTCCTTTCATTCAGTCAGTAGCTTCAAACATTTCTGGTATATGAAAAACATGTTTTTCAATGGCAAAAATCAATGAATATTGTAAATGCACAAACAGTAATATCTCCACATTGCACGGTGCAATTCTGAAATTTTTAGCTTTTTCCTGTTAATCCTAGCATGATAAAGAAGATTCAAAGAGAGTGAGATGCCAGCTCCTTTCATTCAGTCAGTAGCTTCAAACATTTCTGGTATATGAAAAACATGTTTTTCAATGGCAAAAATCAATGAATATTGTAAATGCACAAACAGTAATATCTCCACATTGCAAGGTGCAATTCTGAAATTTTTTGCTTTTTCCTGTTAATCCTAGCATGATAAAGAAGATTCAAAGAGAGTGAGATGCCAGCTCCTTTCATTCAGTCAGTAGCTTCAAACATTTCTGGTATATGAAAAACATGTTTTTCAATGGCAAAAATCAATGAATATTGTAAATGCACAAACAGTAATATCTCCACATTGCAAGGTGCAATTCTGAAATTTTTTGCTTTTTCCTGCTAATCCTAGCATGATAAAGAAGATTCAAAGAGAGTGAGATGCCAGCTCCTTTCATTCAGTCAGTAGCTTCAAACATTTCTGGTATATGAAAAACATGTTTTTCAATGGCAAAAATCAATGAATATTGTAAATGCACAAACAGTAATATCTCCACATTGCAAGGTGCAATTCTGAAATTTTTTGCTTTTTCCTGCTAATCCTAGCATGATAAAGAAGATTCAAAGAGAGTGAGATGCCAGCTCCTTTCATTCAGTCAGTAGCTTCAAACATTTCTGGTATATGAAAAACATGTTTTTCAATATCAAAAATCAATGAATATTGTAAATGCACAAACAGTAATATCTCCACATTGCACGGTGCAATTCTGAAATTTTTAGCTTTTTCCTGTTAATCCTAGCATGATAAAGAAGATTCAAAGAGAGTGAGATGCCAGCTCCTTTCATTCAGTCAGTAGCTTCAAACATTTCTGGTATATGAAAAACATGTTTTTCAATGGCAAAAATCAATGAATATTGTAAATGCACAAACAGTAATATCTCCACATTGCAAGGTGCAATTCTGAAATTTTTTGCTTTTTCCTGTTAATCCTAGCATGATAAAGAAGATTCAAAGAGAGTGAGATGCCAGCTCCTTTCATTCAGTCAGTAGCTTCAAACATTTCTGGTATATGAAAAACATGTTTTTCAATGGCAAAAATCAATGAATATTGTAAATGCACAAACAGTAATATCTCCACATTGCAAGGTGCAATTCTGAAATTTTTTGCTTTTTCCTGCTAATCCTAGCATGATAAAGAAGATTCAAAGAGAGTGAGATGCCAGCTCCTTTCATTCAGTCAGTAGCTTCAAACATTTCTGGTATATGAAAAACATGTTTTTCAATGGCAAAAATCAATGAATATTGTAAATGCACAAACAGTAATATCTCCACATTGCACGGTGCAATTCTGAAATTTTTAGCTTTTTCCTGTTAATCCTAGCATGATAAAGAAGATTCAAAGAGAGTGAGATGCCAGCTCCTTTCATTCAGTCAGTAGCTTCAAACATTTCTGGTATATGAAAAACATGTTTTTCAATGGCAAAAATCAATGAATATTGTAAATGCACAAACAGTAATATCTCCACATTGCAAGGTGCAATTCTGAAATTTTTTGCTTTTTCCTGCTAATCCTAGCATGATAAAGAAGATTCAAAGAGAGTGAGATGCCAGCTCCTTTCATTCAGTCAGTAGCTTCAAACATTTCTGGTATATGAAAAACATGTTTTTCAATGGCAAAAATCAATGAATATTGTAAATGCACAAACAGTAATATCTCCACATTGCAAGGTGCAATTCTGAAATTTTTTGCTTTTTCCTGCTAATCCTAGCATGATAAAGAAGATTCAAAGAGAGTGAGATGCCAGCTCCTTTCATTCAGTCAGTAGCTTCAAACATTTCTGGTATATGAAAAACATGTTTTTCAATATCAAAAATCAATGAATATTGTAAATGCACAAACAGTAATATCTCCACATTGCACGGTGCAATTCTGAAATTTTTAGCTTTTTCCTGTTAATCCTAGCATGATAAAGAAGATTCAAAGAGAGTGAGATGCCAGCTCCTTTCATTCAGTCAGTAGCTTCAAACATTTCTGGTATATGAAAAACATGTTTTTCAATGGCAAAAATCAATGAATATTGTAAATGCACAAACAGTAATATCTCCACATTGCAAGGTGCAATTCTGAAATTTTTTGCTTTTTCCTGTTAATCCTAGCATGATAAAGAAGATTCAAAGAGAGTGAGATGCCAGCTCCTTTCATTCAGTCAGTAGCTTCAAACATTTCTGGTATATGAAAAACATGTTTTTCAATGGCAAAAATCAATGAATATTGTAAATGCACAAACAGTAATATCTCCACATTGCAAGGTGCAATTCTGAAATTTTTTGCTTTTTCCTGCTAATCCTAGCATGATAAAGAAGATTCAAAGAGAGTGAGATGCCAGCTCCTTTCATTCAGTCAGTAGCTTCAAACATTTCTGGTATATGAAAAACATGTTTTTCAATGGCAAAAATCAATGAATATTGTAAATGCACAAACAGTAATATCTCCACATTGCACGGTGCAATTCTGAAATTTTTAGCTTTTTCCTGTTAATCCTAGCATGATAAAGAAGATTCAAAGAGAGTGAGATGCCAGCTCCTTTCATTCAGTCAGTAGCTTCAAACATTTCTGGTATATGAAAAACATGTTTTTCAATGGCAAAAATCAATGAATATTGTAAATGCACAAACAGTAATATCTCCACATTGCAAGGTGCAATTCTGAAATTTTTTGCTTTTTCCTGCTAATCCTAGCATGATAAAGAAGATTCAAAGAGAGTGAGATGCCAGCTCCTTTCATTCAGTCAGTAGCTTCAAACATTTCTGGTATATGAAAAACATGTTTTTCAATGGCAAAAATCAATGAATATTGTAAATGCACAAACAGTAATATCTCCACATTGCACGGTGCAATTCTGAAATTTTTAGCTTTTTCCTGTTAATCCTAGCATGATAAAGAAGATTCAAAGAGAGTGAGATGCCAGCTCCTTTCATTCAGTCAGTAGCTTCAAACATTTCTGGTATATGAAAAACATGTTTTTCAATGGCAAAAATCAATGAATATTGTAAATGCACAAACAGTAATATCTCCACATTGCAAGGTGCAATTCTGAAATTTTTTGCTTTTTCCTGCTAATCCTAGCATGATAAAGAAGATTCAAAGAGAGTGAGATGCCAGCTCCTTTCATTCAGTCAGTAGCTTCAAACATTTCTGGTATATGAAAAACATGTTTTTCAATGGCAAAAATCAATGAATATTGTAAATGCACAAACAGTAATATCTCCACATTGCACGGTGCAATTCTGAAATTTTTAGCTTTTTCCTGTTAATCCTAGCATGATAAAGAAGATTCAAAGAGAGTGAGATGCCAGCTCCTTTCATTCAGTCAGTAGCTTCAAACATTTCTGGTATATGAAAAACATGTTTTTCAATGGCAAAAATCAATGAATATTGTAAATGCACAAACAGTAATATCTCCACATTGCAAGGTGCAATTCTGAAATTTTTTGCTTTTTCCTGTTAATCCTAGCATGATAAAGAAGATTCAAAGAGAGTGAGATGCCAGCTCCTTTCATTCAGTCAGTAGCTTCAAACATTTCTGGTATATGAAAAACATGTTTTTCAATGGCAAAAATCAATGAATATTGTAAATGCACAAACAGTAATATCTCCACATTGCAAGGTGCAATTCTGAAATTTTTTGCTTTTTCCTGCTAATCCTAGCATGATAAAGAAGATTCAAAGAGAGTGAGATGCCAGCTCCTTTCATTCAGTCAGTAGCTTCAAACATTTCTGGTATATGAAAAACATGTTTTTCAATGGCAAAAATCAATGAATATTGTAAATGCACAAACAGTAATATCTCCACATTGCAAGGTGCAATTCTGAAATTTTTTGCTTTTTCCTGCTAATCCTAGCATGATAAAGAAGATTCAAAGAGAGTGAGATGCCAGCTCCTTTCATTCAGTCAGTAGCTTCAAACATTTCTGGTATATGAAAAACATGTTTTTCAATGGCAAAAATCAATGAATATTGTAAATGCACAAACAGTAATTTCTCCACATTGCAAGGTGCAATTCTGAAATTTTTTGCTTTTTCCTGCTAATCCTAGCATGATAAAGAAGATTCAAAGAGAGTGAGATGCCAGCTCCTTTCATTCAGTCAGTAGCTTCAAACATTTCTGGTATATGAAAAACATGTTTTTCAATATCAAAAATCAATGAATATTGTAAATGCACAAACAGTAATATCTCCACATTGCACGGTGCAATTCTGAAATTTTTAGCTTTTTCCTGTTAATCCTAGCATGATAAAGAAGATTCAAAGAGAGTGAGATGCCAGCTCCTTTCATTCAGTCAGTAGCTTCAAACATTTCTGGTATATGAAAAACATGTTTTTCAATGGCAAAAATCAATGAATATTGTAAATGCACAAACAGTAATATCTCCACATTGCAAGGTGCAATTCTGAAATTTTTTGCTTTTTCCTGTTAATCCTAGCATGATAAAGAAGATTCAAAGAGAGTGAGATGCCAGCTCCTTTCATTCAGTCAGTAGCTTCAAACATTTCTGGTATATGAAAAACATGTTTTTCAATGGCAAAAATCAATGAATATTGTAAATGCACAAACAGTAATATCTCCACATTGCAAGGTGCAATTCTGAAATTTTTTGCTTTTTCCTGCTAATCCTAGCATGATAAAGAAGATTCAAAGAGAGTGAGATGCCAGCTCCTTTCATTCAGTCAGTAGCTTCAAACATTTCTGGTATATGAAAAACATGTTTTTCAATGGCAAAAATCAATGAATATTGTAAATGCACAAACAGTAATATCTCCACATTGCAAGGTGCAATTCTGAAATTTTTTGCTTTTTCCTGCTAATCCTAGCATGATAAAGAAGATTCAAAGAGAGTGAGATGCCAGCTCCTTTCATTCAGTCAGTAGCTTCAAACATTTCTGGTATATGAAAAACATGTTTTTCAATGGCAAAAATCAATGAATATTGTAAATGCACAAACAGTAATATCTCCACATTGCAAGGTGCAATTCTGAAATTTTTTGCTTTTTCCTGCTAATCCTAGCATGATAAAGAAGATTCAAAGAGAGTGAGATGCCAGCTCCTTTCATTCAGTCAGTAGCTTCAAACATTTCTGGTATATGAAAAACATGTTTTTCAATGGCAAAAATCAATGAATATTGTAAATGCACAAACAGTAATATCTCCACATTGCACGGTGCAATTCTGAAATTTTTAGCTTTTTCCTGTTAATCCTAGCATGATAAAGAAGATTCAAAGAGAGTGAGATGCCAGCTCCTTTCATTCAGTCAGTAGCTTCAAACATTTCTGGTATATGAAAAACATGTTTTTCAATGGCAAAAATCAATGAATATTGTAAATGCACAAACAGTAATATCTCCACATTGCAAGGTGCAATTCTGAAATTTTTTGCTTTTTCCTGTTAATCCTAGCATGATAAAGAAGATTCAAAGAGAGTGAGATGCCAGCTCCTTTCATTCAGTCAGTAGCTTCAAACATTTCTGGTATATGAAAAACATGTTTTTCAATGGCAAAAATCAATGAATATTGTAAATGCACAAACAGTAATATCTCCACATTGCAAGGTGCAATTCTGAAATTTTTTGCTTTTTCCTGCTAATCCTAGCATGATAAAGAAGATTCAAAGAGAGTGAGATGCCAGCTCCTTTCATTCAGTCAGTAGCTTCAAACATTTCTGGTATATGAAAAACATGTTTTTCAATGGCAAAAATCAATGAATATTGTAAATGCACAAACAGTAATATCTCCACATTGCACGGTGCAATTCTGAAATTTTTAGCTTTTTCCTGTTAATCCTAGCATGATAAAGAAGATTCAAAGAGAGTGAGATGCCAGCTCCTTTCATTCAGTCAGTAGCTTCAAACATTTCTGGTATATGAAAAACATGTTTTTCAATGGCAAAAATCAATGAATATTGTAAATGCACAAACAGTAATATCTCCACATTGCAAGGTGCAATTCTGAAATTTTTTGCTTTTTCCTGCTAATCCTAGCATGATAAAGAAGATTCAAAGAGAGTGAGATGCCAGCTCCTTTCATTCAGTCAGTAGCTTCAAACATTTCTGGTATATGAAAAACATGTTTTTCAATGGCAAAAATCAATGAATATTGTAAATGCACAAACAGTAATATCTCCACATTGCACGGTGCAATTCTGAAATTTTTAGCTTTTTCCTGTTAATCCTAGCATGATAAAGAAGATTCAAAGAGAGTGAGATGCCAGCTCCTTTCATTCAGTCAGTAGCTTCAAACATTTCTTGTATATGAAAAACATGTTTTTCAATGGCAAAAATCAATGAATATTGTAAATGCACAAACAGTAATATCTCCACATTGCAAGGTGCAATTCTGAAATTTTTTGCTTTTTCCTGTTAATCCTAGCATGATAAAGAAGATTCAAAGAGAGTGAGATGCCAGCTCCTTTCATTCAGTCAGTAGCTTCAAACATTTCTGGTATATGAAAAACATGTTTTTCAATGGCAAAAATCAATGAATATTGTAAATGCACAAACAGTAATATCTCCACATTGCAAGGTGCAATTCTGAAATTTTTTGCTTTTTCCTGCTAATCCTAGCATGATAAAGAAGATTCAAAGAGAGTGAGATGCCAGCTCCTTTCATTCAGTCAGTAGCTTCAAACATTTCTGGTATATGAAAAACATGTTTTTCAATGGCAAAAATCAATGAATATTGTAAATGCACAAACAGTAATATCTCCACATTGCACGGTGCAATTCTGAAATTTTTAGCTTTTTCCTGTTAATCCTAGCATGATAAAGAAGATTCAAAGAGAGTGAGATGCCAGCTCCTTTCATTCAGTCAGTAGCTTCAAACATTTCTGGTATATGAAAAACATGTTTTTCAATGGCAAAAATCAATGAATATTGTAAATGCACAAACAGTAATATCTCCACATTGCAAGGTGCAATTCTGAAATTTTTTGCTTTTTCCTGCTAATCCTAGCATGATAAAGAAGATTCAAAGAGAGTGAGATGCCAGCTCCTTTCAGTCAGTAGGTTCAAACATTTCTGGTATATGAAAAACATGTTTTTCAATGGCAAAAATCAATGAATATTGTAAATGCACAAACAGTAATATCTCCACATTGCACGGTGCAATTCTGAAATTTTTAGCTTTTTCCTGTTAATCCTAGCATGATAAAGAAGATTCAAAGAGAGTGAGATGCCAGCTCCTTTCATTCAGTCAGTAGCTTCAAACATTTCTGGTATATGAAAAACATGTTTTTCAATTGCAAAAATCAATGAATATTGTAAATGCACAAACAGTAATATCTCCACATTGCAAGGTGCAATTCTGAAATTTTTTGCTTTTTCCTGTTAATCCTAGCATGATAAAGAAGATTCAAAGAGAGTGAGATGCCAGCTCCTTTCATTCAGTCAGTAGCTTCAAACATTTCTGGTATATGAAAAACATGTTTTTCAATGGCAAAAATCAATGAATATTGTAAATGCACAAACAGTAATATCTCCACATTGCAAGGTGCAATTCTGAAATTTTTTGCTTTTTCCTGCTAATCCTAGCATGATAAAGAAGATTCAAAGAGAGTGAGATGCCAGCTCCTTTCATTCAGTCAGTAGCTTCAAACATTTCTGGTATATGAAAAACATGTTTTTCAATGGCAAAAATCAATGAATATTGTAAATGCACAAACAGTAATATCTCCACATTGCAAGGTGCAATTCTGAAATTTTTTGCTTTTTCCTGCTAATCCTAGCATGATAAAGAAGATTCAAAGAGAGTGAGATGCCAGCTCCTTTCATTCAGTCAGTAGCTTCAAACATTTCTGGTATATGAAAAACATGTTTTTCAATGGCAAAAATCAATGAATATTGTAAATGCACAAACAGTAATATCTCCACATTGCACGGTGCAATTCTGAAATTTTTAGCTTTTTCCTGTTAATCCTAGCATGATAAAGAAGATTCAAAGAGAGTGAGATGCCAGCTCCTTTCATTCAGTCAGTAGCTTCAAACATTTCTGGTATATGAAAAACATGTTTTTCAATGGCAAAAATCAATGAATATTGTAAATGCACAAACAGTAATATCTCCACATTGCAAGGTGCAATTCTGAAATTTTTTGCTTTTTCCTGCTAATCCTAGCATGATAAAGAAGATTCAAAGAGAGTGAGATGCCAGCTCCTTTCATTCAGTCAGTAGCTTCAAACATTTCTGGTATATGAAAAACATGTTTTTCAATGGCAAAAATCAATGAATATTGTAAATGCACAAACCGTAATATCTCCACATTGCAAGGTGCAATTCTGAAATTTTTTGCTTTTTCCTGTTAATCCTAGCATGATAAAGAAGATTCAAAGAGAGTGAGATGCCAGCTCCTTTCATTCAGTCAGTAGCTTCAAACATTTCTGGTATATGAAAAACATGTTTTTCAATGGCAAAAATCAATGAATATTGTAAATGCACAAACAGTAATATCTCCACATTGCAAGGTGCAATTCTGAAATTTTTTGCTTTTTCCTGCTAATCCTAGCATGATAAAGAAGATTCAAAGAGAGTGAGATGCCAGCTCCTTTCATTCAGTCAGTAGCTTCAAACATTTCTGGTATATGAAAAACATGTTTTTCAATGGCAAAAATCAATGAATATTGTAAATGCACAAACAGTAATATCTCCACATTGCAAGGTGCAATTCTGAAATTTTTTGCTTTTTCCTGCTAATCCTAGCATGATAAAGAAGATTCAAAGAGAGTGAGATGCCAGCTCCTTTCATTCAGTCAGTAGCTTCAAACATTTCTGGTATATGAAAAACATGTTTTTCAATGGCAAAAATCAATGAATATTGTAAATGCACAAACAGTAATATCTCCACATTGCAAGGTGCAATTCTGAAATTTTTTGCTTTTTCCTGCTAATCCTAGCATGATAAAGAAGATTCAAAGAGAGTGAGATGCCAGCTCCTTTCATTCAGTCAGTAGCTTCAAACATTTCTGGTATATGAAAAACATGTTTTTCAATGGCAAAAATCAATGAATATTGTAAATGCACAAACAGTAATATCTCCACATTGCACGGTGCAATTCTGAAATTTTTAGCTTTTTCCTGTTAATCCTAGCATGATAAAGAAGATTCAAAGAGAGTGAGATGCCAGCTCCTTTCATTCAGTCAGTAGCTTCAAACATTTCTGGTATATGAAAAACATGTTTTTCAATGGCAAAAATCAATGAATATTGTAAATGCACAAACAGTAATATCTCCACATTGCAAGGTGCAATTCTGAAATTTTTTGCTTTTTCCTGTTAATCCTAGCATGATAAAGAAGATTCAAAGAGAGTGAGATGCCAGCTCCTTTCATTCAGTCAGTAGCTTCAAACATTTCTGGTATATGAAAAACATGTTTTTCAATGGCAAAAATCAATGAATATTGTAAATGCACAAACAGTAATATCTCCACATTGCAAGGTGCAATTCTGAAATTTTTTGCTTTTTCCTGCTAATCCTAGCATGATAAAGAAGATTCAAAGAGAGTGAGATGCCAGCTCCTTTCATTCAGTCAGTAGCTTCAAACATTTCTGGTATATGAAAAACATGTTTTTCAATGGCAAAAATCAATGAATATTGTAAATGCACAAACAGTAATATCTCCACATTGCACGGTGCAATTCTGAAATTTTTAGCTTTTTCCTGTTAATCCTAGCATGATAAAGAAGATTCAAAGAGAGTGAGATGCCAGCTCCTTTCATTCAGTCAGTAGCTTCAAACATTTCTGGTATATGAAAAACATGTTTTTCAATGGCAAAAATCAATGAATATTGTAAATGCACAAACAGTAATATCTCCACATTGCACGGTGCAATTCTGAAATTTTTAGCTTTTTCCTGTTAATCCTAGCATGATAAAGAAGATTCAAAGAGAGTGAGATGCCAGCTCCTTTCATTCAGTCAGTAGCTTCAAACATTTCTGGTATATGAAAAACATGTTTTTCAATGGCAAAAATCAATGAATATTGTAAATGCACAAACAGTAATATCTCCACATTGCAAGGTGCAATTCTGAAATTTTTTGCTTTTTCCTGTTAATCCTAGCATGATAAAGAAGATTCAAAGAGAGTGAGATGCCAGCTCCTTTCATTCAGTCAGTAGCTTCAAACATTTCTGGTATATGAAAAACATGTTTTTCAATGGCAAAAATCAATGAATATTGTAAATGCACAAACAGTAATATCTCCACATTGCAAGGTGCAATTCTGAAATTTTTTGCTTTTTCCTGCTAATCCTAGCATGATAAAGAAGATTCAAAGAGAGTGAGATGCCAGCTCCTTTCATTCAGTCAGTAGCTTCAAACATTTCTGGTATATGAAAAACATGTTTTTCAATGGCAAAAATCAATGAATATTGTAAATGCACAAACAGTAATATCTCCACATTGCACGGTGCAATTCTGAAATTTTTAGCTTTTTCCTGTTAATCCTAGCATGATAAAGAAGATTCAAAGAGAGTGAGATGCCAGCTCCTTTCATTCAGTCAGTAGCTTCAAACATTTCTGGTATATGAAAAACATGTTTTTCAATGGCAAAAATCAATGAATATTGTAAATGCACAAACAGTAATATCTCCACATTGCAAGGTGCAATTCTGAAATTTTTTGCTTTTTCCTGCTAATCCTAGCATGATAAAGAAGATTCAAAGAGAGTGAGATGCCAGCTCCTTTCAGTCAGTAGGTTCAAACATTTCTGGTATATGAAAAACATGTTTTTCAATGGCAAAAATCAATGAATATTGTAAATGCACAAACAGTAATATCTCCACATTGCACGGTGCAATTCTGAAATTTTTAGCTTTTTCCTGTTAATCCTAGCATGATAAAGAAGATTCAAAGAGAGTGAGATGCCAGCTCCTTTCATTCAGTCAGTAGCTTCAAACATTTCTGGTATATGAAAAACATGTTTTTCAATGGCAAAAATCAATGAATATTGTAAATGCACAAACAGTAATATCTCCACATTGCAAGGTGCAATTCTGAAATTTTTTGCTTTTTCCTGTTAATCCTAGCATGATAAAGAAGATTCAAAGAGAGTGAGATGCCAGCTCCTTTCATTCAGTCAGTAGCTTCAAACATTTCTGGTATATGAAAAACATGTTTTTCAATGGCAAAAATCAATGAATATTGTAAATGCACAAACAGTAATATCTCCACATTGCAAGGTGCAATTCTGAAATTTTTTGCTTTTTCCTGCTAATCCTAGCATGATAAAGAAGATTCAAAGAGAGTGAGATGCCAGCTCCTTTCATTCAGTCAGTAGCTTCAAACATTTCTGGTATATGAAAAACATGTTTTTCAATGGCAAAAATCAATGAATATTGTAAATGCACAAACAGTAATATCTCCACATTGCAAGGTGCAATTCTGAAATTTTTTGCTTTTTCCTGCTAATCCTAGCATGATAAAGAAGATTCAAAGAGAGTGAGATGCCAGCTCCTTTCATTCAGTCAGTAGCTTCAAACATTTCTGGTATATGAAAAACATGTTTTTCAATGGCAAAAATCAATGAATATTGTAAATGCACAAACAGTAATATCTCCACATTGCACGGTGCAATTCTGAAATTTTTAGCTTTTTCCTGTTAATCCTAGCATGATAAAGAAGATTCAAAGAGAGTGAGATGCCAGCTCCTTTCATTCAGTCAGTAGCTTCAAACATTTCTGGTATATGAAAAACATGTTTTTCAATGGCAAAAATCAATGAATATTGTAAATGCACAAACAGTAATATCTCCACATTGCAAGGTGCAATTCTGAAATTTTTTGCTTTTTCCTGCTAATCCTAGCATGATAAAGAAGATTCAAAGAGAGTGAGATGCCAGCTCCTTTCATTCAGTCAGTAGCTTCAAACATTTCTGGTATATGAAAAACATGTTTTTCAATGGCAAAAATCAATGAATATTGTAAATGCACAAACAGTAATATCTCCACATTGCACGGTGCAATTCTGAAATTTTTAGCTTTTTCCTGTTAATCCTAGCATGATAAAGAAGATTCAAAGAGAGTGAGATGCCAGCTCCTTTCATTCAGTCAGTAGCTTCAAACATTTCTGGTATATGAAAAACATGTTTTTCAATGGCAAAAATCAATGAATATTGTAAATGCACAAACAGTAATATCTCCACATTGCAAGGTGCAATTCTGAAATTTTTTGCTTTTTCCTGCTAATCCTAGCATGATAAAGAAGATTCAAAGAGAGTGAGATGCCAGCTCCTTTCATTCAGTCAGTAGCTTCAAACATTTCTGGTATATGAAAAACATGTTTTTCAATGGCAAAAATCAATGAATATTGTAAATGCACAAACAGTAATATCTCCACATTGCACGGTGCAATTCTGAAATTTTTAGCTTTTTCCTGTTAATCCTAGCATGATAAAGAAGATTCAAAGAGAGTGAGATGCCAGCTCCTTTCATTCAGTCAGTAGCTTCAAACATTTCTGGTATATGAAAAACATGTTGTTCAATGGCAAAAATCAATGAATATTGTAAATGCACAAACAGTAATATCTCCACATTGCAAGGTGCAATTCTGAAATTTTTTGCTTTTTCCTGCTAATCCTAGCATGATAAAGAAGATTCAAAGAGAGTGAGATGCCAGCTCCTTTCATTCAGTCAGTAGCTTCAAACATTTCTGGTATATGAAAAACATGTTTTTCAATGGCAAAAATCAATGAATATTGTAAATGCACAAACAGTAATATCTCCACATTGCACGGTGCAATTCTGAAATTTTTAGCTTTTTCCTGTTAATCCTAGCATGATAAAGAAGATTCAAAGAGAGTGAGATGCCAGCTCCTTTCATTCAGTCAGTAGCTTCAAACATTTCTGGTATATGAAAAACATGTTTCTCAATGGCAAAAATCAATGAATATTGTAAATGCACAAACAGTAATATCTCCACATTGCAAGGTGCAATTCTGAAATTTTTTGCTTTTTCCTGTTAATCCTAGCATGATAAAGAAGATTCAAAGAGAGTGAGATGCCAGCTCCTTTCATTCAGTCAGTAGCTTCAAACATTTCTGGTATATGAAAAACATGTTTTTCAATGGCAAAAATCAATGAATATTGTAAATGCACAAACAGTAATATCTCCACATTGCAAGGTGCAATTCTGAAATTTTTTGCTTTTTCCTGCTAATCCTAGCATGTTAAAGAAGATTCAAAGAGAGTGAGATGCCAGCTCCTTTCATTCAGTCAGTAGCTTCAAACATTTCTGGTATATGAAAAACATGTTTTTCAATGGCAAAAATCAATGAATATTGTAAATGCACAAACAGTAATATCTCCACATTGCACGGTGCAATTCTGAAATTTTTAGCTTTTTCCTGTTAATCCTAGCATGATAAAGAAGATTCAAAGAGAGTGAGATGCCAGCTCCTTTCATTCAGTCAGTAGCTTCAAACATTTCTGGTATATGAAAAACATGTTTTTCAATGGCAAAAATCAATGAATATTGTAAATGCACAAACAGTAATATCTCCACATTGCAAGGTGCAATTCTGAAATTTTTTGCTTTTTCCTGCTAATCCTAGCATGATAAAG
>NW_027370214.1:0-37472 GCF_046119375.1 Phyllobates terribilis
GCATTTACAATATTCATTGATTTTTGCCATTGAAAAACGTCCAGAAATGATTGAAGCTACTGACTGAACGAAAGGAGCTGGCGTCTCACTCTCTTTGAATCTTCTTTATCATGCTAAGAGGAGCAGGAAAAAGCAAAAAAATTCAGAATTGCACCTTGCAATGCGGAGAAATTACTGTTTGTGCATTTACAAAATTCATTGATTTTTGCCTTTGAAAAACATCATATTATTCATTTACCAGAAATGATTGAAGCTACTGACTGAATGTAAGGAGCTGGCATCTCACTCTCTTTGAATCTTCTTTATCATGCTAAGAGGAGCAGGAAAAAGCAAAAAATTTCAGAATTGCACCTTGCAATGCGGAGAAATTACTGTTTGTGCATTTACAATATTCGTTGATTTTTGCCATTGAAAAACGTCCAGAAATGATTGAAGCTACTGACTGAATGAAAGGAGCTGGCATCTCACTCTCTTTGAATCTTCTTTATCATGCTAAGAGGAGCAGGAAAAAGCAAAAAATTTCAGAATTGCACCTTGCAATGCGGAGAAATTACTGTTTGTGCATTTACAATATTCATTGATTTTTGCCATTGAAAAACATCATGTTATTCATATACCAGAAATGATTGAAGCTACTGACTGAATGAAAGGAGCTGGCATCTCACTCTCTTTGAATCTTCTTTATCATGCTAAGAGGAGCAGGAAAAAGTAAAAAATTTCAGAATTGCACCTTGCAATGCGGAGAAATTACTGTTTGTGCATTTACAATATTCAATGATTTTTGCCATTGAAAAACGTCCAGAAATGATTGAAGCTACTGACTGAACGAAAGGAGCTGGCGTCTCACTCTCTTTGAATCTTCTTTATCATGCTAAGAGGAGCAGGAAAAAGCAAAAAAATTCAGAATTGCACCTTGCAATGCGGAGAAATTACTGTTTGTGCATTTACAATATTCATTGATTTTTGCCATTGAAAAACATCATGTTATTCATATACCAGAAATGTTTGAAGCTACTGACTGAATGAAAGGAGCTGGCATCTCACTCTCTTTGAATCTTTTTTATCATGCTAAGAGGAGCAGGAAAAAGCAAAAAATTTCAGAATTGCACCTTGCAATGCGGAGAAATTACTGTTTGTGCATTTACAATATTCATTGATTTTTGCCATTGAAAAACGTCCAGAAATGATTGAAGCTACTGACTGAATGAAAGGAGCTGGCATCTCACTCTCTTTGAATCTTCTTTATCATGCTAAGAGGAGCAGGAAAAAGCAAAAAATTTCAGAATTGCACCTTGCAATGCGGAGAAATTACTGTTTGTGCATTTACAATATTCATTGATTTTTGCCATTGAAAAACGTCCAGAAATGATTGAAGCTACTGACTGAATGAAAGGAGCTGGCATCTCACTCTCTTTGAATCTTCTTTATCATGCTAAGAGGAGCAGGAAAAAGCAAAAAATTTCAGAATTGCACCTTGCAATGCGGAGAAATTACTGTTTGTGCATTTACAATATTCATTGATTTTTGCCATTGAAAAACGTCCAGAAATGATTGAAGCTACTGACTGAATGAAAGGAGCTGGCATCTCACTCTCTTTGAATCTTCTTTATCATGCTAAGAGGAGCAGGAAAAAGCAAAAAATCTCAGAATTGCACATTGCAATGCGGAGAAATTACTGTTTGTGCATTTACAATATTCATTGATTTTTGCCATTGAAAAACATCATGTTATTCATATACCAGAAATGATTGAAGCTACTGACTGAATGAAAGGAGCTGGCATCTCACTCTCTTTGAATCTTCTTTATCATGCTAAGAGGAGCAGGAAAAAGTAAAAAATTTCAGAATTGCACCTTGCAATGCGGAGAAATTACTGTTTGTGCATTTACAATATTCAATGATTTTTGCCATTGAAAAACGTCCAGAAATGATTGAAGCTACTGACTGAATGAAAGGAGCTGGCATCTCACTCTCTTTGAATCTTCTTTATCATGCTAAGAGGAGCAGGATAAAGCAAAAAATTTCAGAATTGCACCTTGCAATGCGGAGAAATTACTGTTTGTGCATTTACAATATTCATTGATTTTTGCCATTGAAAAACATCATGTTATTCATATACCAGAAATGTTTGAAGCTACTGACTGAATGAAAGGAGCTGGCATCTCACTCTCCTTGAATCTTCTTTATCATGCTAAGAGGAGCAGGAAAAAGCAAAAAATTTCAGAATTGCACCTTGCAATGCGGAGAAATTACTGTTTGTGCATTTACAATATTCATTGATTTTTGCCATTGAAAAACATCATGTTATTCATATACCAGAAATGTTTGAAGCTACTGACTGAATGAAAGGAGCTGGCATCTCACTCTCTTTGAATCTTCTTTATCATGCTAAGAGGAGCAGGAAAAAGCAAAAAATTTCAGAATTGCACCTTGCAATGCGGAGAAATTACTGTTTGTGCATTTACAATATTCATTGATTTTTGCCATTGAAAAACATCACGTTATTCATATACCAGAAATGATTGAAGCTACTGACTGAATGAAAGGAGCTGGCATCTCACTCTCTTTGAATCTTCTTTATCATGCTAAGAGGAGCAGGAAAAAGCAAAAAATTTCAGAGTTGCACCTTGCAATGCGGAGAAATTACTGTTTGTGCATTTACAATATTCATTGATTTTTGCAATTGAAAAACGTCCAGAAATGATTGAAGCTACTGACTGAATGAAAGGAGCTGGCATCTCACTCTCTTTGAATCTTCTTTATCATGCTAAGAGGAGCAGGAAAAAGCAAAAAATTTCAGAATTGCACCTTGCAATGCGGAGAAATTACTGTTTGTGCATTTACAATATTCATTGATTTTTGCCATTGAAAAACATCATGTTATTCATATACCAGGAATGTTTGAAGCTACTGACTGAATGAAAGGAGCTGGCATCTCACTCTCTTTGAATCTTCTTTATCATGCTAAGAGGAGCAGGAAAAAGCAAAAAATTTCAGAATTGCACCTTGCAATGCGGAGAAATTACTGTTTGTGCATTTACAATATTCATTGATTTTTGCCATTGAAAAACGTCCAGAAATGATTGAAGCTACTGACTGAATGAAAGGAGCTGGCATCTCACTCTCTTTTAATCTTGTTTATCATGCTAAGAGGAGCAGGAAAAAGCAAAAAATTTCAGAATTGCACCTTGCAATGCGGAGAAATTACTGTTTGTGCATTTACAATATTCATTGATTTTTGCCATTGAAAAACGTCCAGAAATGATTGAAGCTACTGACTGAATGAAAGGAGCTGGCATCTCACTCTCTTTGAATCTTCTTTATCATGCTAAGAGGAGCAGGAAAAAGCAAAAAATTTCAGAATTGCACCTTGCAATGCGGAGAAATTACTGTTTGTGCATTTACAATATTCATTGATTTTTGCCATTGAAAAACATCATGTTATTCATATACCAGAAATGATTGAAGCTACTGACTGAATGAAAGGAGCTGGCATCTCACTCTCTTTGAATCTTCTTTATCATGCTAAGAGGAGCAGGAAAAAGTAAAAAATTTCAGAATTGCACCTTGCAATGCAGAGAAATTACTGTTTGTGCACTTACAATATTCAATGATTTTTGCCATTGAAAAACGTCCAGAAATGATTGAAGCTACTGACTGAATGAAAGGAGCTGGCATCTCACTCTCTTTGTATCTTCTTTATCATGCTAAGAGGAGCAGGAAAAAGCAAAAAATTTCAGAATTGCACCTTGCAATGCGGAGAAATTACTGTTTGTGCATTTACAATATTCATTGATTTTTGCCATTGAAAAACATCATGTTATTCATATACCAGAAATGATTGAAGCTACTGACTGAATGAAAGGAGCTGGCATCTCACTCTCTTTGAATCTTCTTTATCATGCTAAGAGGAGCAGGAAAAAGTAAAAAATTTCAGAATTGCACCTTGCAATGCGGAGAAATTACTGTTTGTGCATTTACAATATTCAATGATTTTTGCCTTTGAAAAACGTCCAGAAATGATTGAAGCTACTGACTGAACGAAAGGAGCTGGCATCTCACTCTCTTTGAATCTTCTTTATCATGCTAAGAGGAGCAGGAAAAAGCAAAAAATTTCAGAATTGCACCTTGCAATGCGGAGAAATTACTGTTTGTGCATTTACAATATTCATTGATTTTTGCCATTGAAAAACATCATGTTATTCATATACCAGAAATGATTGATGCTACTGACTGAATGAAAGGAGCTGGCATCTCACTCTCTTTGAATCTTCTTTATCATGCTAAGAGGAGCAGGAAAAAGCAAAAAATTTCAGAATTGCACCTTGCAATGCGGAGAAATTACTGTTTGTGCATTTACAATATTCATTGATTTTTGCCATTGAAAAACATCATGTTATTCATATACCAGAAATGTTTGAAGCTACTGACTGAATGAAAGGAGCTGGCATCTCACTCTCTTTGAATCTTCTTTATCATGCTAAGAGGAGCAGGAAAAAGCAAAAAATTTCAGAATTGCACCTTGCAATGCGGAGAAATTACTGTTTGTGCATTTACAATATTCATTGATTTTTGCAATTGAAAAACGTCCAGAAATGATTGAAGCTACTGACTGAATGAAAGGAGCTGGCATCTCACTCTCTTTGAATCTTCTTTATCATGCTAAGAGGAGCAGGAAAAAGCAAAAAATTTCAGAATTGCACCTTGCAATGCGGAGAAATTACTGTTTGTGCATTTACAATATTCATTGATTTTTGCCATTGAAAAACATTATGTTATTCATATACCAGGAATGTTTGAAGCTACTGACTGAATGAAAGGAGCTGGCATCTCACTCTCTTTGAATCTTCTTTATCATGCTAAGAGGAGCAGGAAAAAGTAAAAAATTTCAGAATTGCACCTTGCAATGCGGAGAAATTACTGTTTGTGCATTTACAATATTCATTGATTTTTGCCATTGAAAAACGTCCAGAAATGATTGAAGCTACTGACTGAATGAAAGGAGCTGGCATCTCACTCTCTTTGAATCTTGTTTATCATGCTAAGAGGAGCAGGAAAAAGCAAAAAATTTCAGAATTGCACCTTGCAATGCGAAGAAATTACTGTTTGTGCATTTACAATATTCATTGATGTTTGCCATTGAAAAACGTCCAGAAATGATTGAAGCTACTGACTGAATGAAAGGAGCTGGCATCTCACTTTCTTTCAATCTTCTTTATTATGCTAAGAGGAGCAGGAAAAAGCAAAAAATTTCAGAATTGCACCTTGCAATGCGGAGAAATTACTGTTTGTGCATTTACAATATTCATTGATTTTTGCCATTGAAAAACATCATGTTATTCATATACCAGAAATGATTGAAGCTACTGACTGAATGAAAGGAGCTGGCATCTCACTCTCTTTGAATCTTCTTTATCATGCTAAGAGGAGCAGGAAAAAGTAAAAAATTTCAGAATTGCACCTTGCAATGCGGAGAAATTACTGTTTGTGCATTTACAATATTCAATGATTTTTGCCATTGAAAAACGTCCAGAAATGATTGAAGCTACTGACTGAATGAAAGGAGCTGGCATCTCACTCTCTTTGAATCTTCTTTATCATGCTAAGAGGAGCAGGAAAAAGCAAAAAACTTCAGAATTGCACCTTGCAATGCGGAGAAATTACTGTTTGTGCATTTACAATATTCATTGATTTTTGCCATTGAAAAACATCATGTTATTCATATACCAGAAATGATTGAAGCTACTGACTGAATGAAAGGAGCTGGCATCTCACTCTCTTTGAATCTTCTTTATCATGCTAAGAGGAGCAGGAAAAAGTAAAAAATTTCAGAATTGCACCTTGCAATGCGGAGAAATTACTGTTTGTGCATTTACAATATTCAATGATTTTTGCCTTTGAAAAACGTCCAGAAATGATTGAAGCTACTGAATGAACGAAAGGAGCTGGCATCTCACTCTCTTTGAATCTTCTTTATCATGCTAAGAGGAGCAGGAAAAAGCAAAAAATTTCAGAATTGCACCTTGCAATGCGGAGAAATTACTGTTTGTGCATTTACAATATTCATTGATTTTTGCCATTGAAAAACATCATGTTATTCATATACCAGAAATGTTTGAAGCTACTGACTGAATGAAAGGAGCTGGCATCTCACTCTCTTTGAATCTTCTTTATCATGCTAAGAGGAGCAGGAAAAAGCAAAAAATTTCAGAATTGCACCTTGCAATGCGGAGAAATTACTGTTTGTGCATTTACAATATTCATTGATTTTTGCCATTGAAAAACGTCCAGAAATGATTGAAGCTACTGACTGAATGAAAGGAGCTGGCATCTCAGTCTGAATTTTCTTTATCATGCTAAGAGGAGCAGGAAAAAGCAAAAAATTTCAGAATTGCACCTTGCAATGCGGAGAAATTACTGTTTGTGCATTTACAATATTCATTGATTTTTGCCATTGAAAAACGTCCAGAAATGATTGAAGCTACTGACTGAATGAAAGGAGCTGGCATCTCACTCTCTTTGAATCTTCTTTATCATGCTAAGAGGAGCAGGAAAAAGCAAAAAACTTCAGAATTGCACCTTGCAATGCGGAGAAATTACTGTTTGTGCATTTACAATATTCAATGATTTTTGCCATTGAAAAACGTCCAGAAATGATTGAAGCTACTGACTGAATGAAAGGAGCTGGCATCTCACTCTCTTTGAATCTTCTTTATCATGCTAAGAGGAGCAGGAAAAAGCAAAAAATTTCAGAATTGCACCTTGCAATGCGGAGAAATTACTGTTTGTGCATTTACAATATTCATTGATTTTTGCCATTGAAAAACATCATGTTATTCATATACCAGAAATGATTGATGCTACTGACTGAATGAAAGGAGCTGGCATCTCACTCTCTTTGAATCTTCTTTATCATGCTAAGAGGAGCAGGAAAAAGCAAAAAATTTCAGAATTGCACCTTGCAATGCGGAGAAATTACTGTTTGTGCATTTACAATATTCATTGATTTTTGCCATTGAAAAACATCATGTTATTCATATACCAGAAATGTTTGAAGCTACTGACTGAATGAAAGGAGCTGGCATCTCACTCTCTTTGAATCTTCTTTATCATGCTAAGAGGAGCAGGAAAAAGCAAAAAATTTCAGAATTGCACCTTGCAATGCGGAGAAATTACTGTTTGTGCATTTACAATATTCATTGATTTTTGCAATTGAAAAACGTCCAGAAATGATTGAAGCTACTGACTGAATGAAAGGAGCTGGCATCTCACTCTCTTTGAATCTTCTTTATCATGCTAAGAGGAGCAGGAAAAAGCAAAAAATTTCAGAATTGCACCTTGCAATGCGGAGAAATTACTGTTTGTGCATTTACAATATTCATTGATTTTTGCCATTGAAAAACATTATGTTATTCATATACCAGGAATGTTTGAAGCTACTGACTGAATGAAAGGAGCTGGCATCTCACTCTCTTTGAATCTTCTTTATCATGCTAAGAGGAGCAGGAAAAAGTAAAAAATTTCAGAATTGCACCTTGCAATGCGGAGAAATTACTGTTTGTGCATTTACAATATTCATTGATTTTTGCCATTGAAAAACGTCCAGAAATGATTGAAGCTACTGACTGAATGAAAGGAGCTGGCATCTCACTCTCTTTGAATCTTGTTTATCATGCTAAGAGGAGCAGGAAAAAGCAAAAAATTTCAGAATTGCACCTTGCAATGCGAAGAAATTACTGTTTGTGCATTTACAATATTCATTGATGTTTGCCATTGAAAAACGTCCAGAAATGATTGAAGCTACTGACTGAATGAAAGGAGCTGGCATCTCACTTTCTTTCAATCTTCTTTATTATGCTAAGAGGAGCAGGAAAAAGCAAAAAATTTCAGAATTGCACCTTGCAATGCGGAGAAATTACTGTTTGTGCATTTACAATATTCATTGATTTTTGCCATTGAAAAACATCATGTTATTCATATACCAGAAATGATTGAAGCTACTGACTGAATGAAAGGAGCTGGCATCTCACTCTCTTTGAATCTTCTTTATCATGCTAAGAGGAGCAGGAAAAAGTAAAAAATTTCAGAATTGCACCTTGCAATGCGGAGAAATTACTGTTTGTGCATTTACAATATTCAATGATTTTTGCCATTGAAAAACGTCCAGAAATGATTGAAGCTACTGACTGAATGAAAGGAGCTGGCATCTCACTCTCTTTGAATCTTCTTTATCATGCTAAGAGGAGCAGGAAAAAGCAAAAAACTTCAGAATTGCACCTTGCAATGCGGAGAAATTACTGTTTGTGCATTTACAATATTCATTGATTTTTGCCATTGAAAAACATCATGTTATTCATATACCAGAAATGATTGAAGCTACTGACTGAATGAAAGGAGCTGGCATCTCACTCTCTTTGAATCTTCTTTATCATGCTAAGAGGAGCAGGAAAAAGTAAAAAATTTCAGAATTGCACCTTGCAATGCGGAGAAATTACTGTTTGTGCATTTACAATATTCAATGATTTTTGCCTTTGAAAAACGTCCAGAAATGATTGAAGCTACTGAATGAACGAAAGGAGCTGGCATCTCACTCTCTTTGAATCTTCTTTATCATGCTAAGAGGAGCAGGAAAAAGCAAAAAATTTCAGAATTGCACCTTGCAATGCGGAGAAATTACTGTTTGTGCATTTACAATATTCATTGATTTTTGCCATTGAAAAACATCATGTTATTCATATACCAGAAATGTTTGAAGCTACTGACTGAATGAAAGGAGCTGGCATCTCACTCTCTTTGAATCTTCTTTATCATGCTAAGAGGAGCAGGAAAAAGCAAAAAATTTCAGAATTGCACCTTGCAATGCGGAGAAATTACTGTTTGTGCATTTACAATATTCATTGATTTTTGCCATTGAAAAACGTCCAGAAATGATTGAAGCTACTGACTGAATGAAAGGAGCTGGCATCTCAGTCTGAATTTTCTTTATCATGCTAAGAGGAGCAGGAAAAAGCAAAAAATTTCAGAATTGCACCTTGCAATGCGGAGAAATTACTGTTTGTGCATTTACAATATTCATTGATTTTTGCCATTGAAAAACGTCCAGAAATGATTGAAGCTACTGACTGAATGAAAGGAGCTGGCATCTCACTCTCTTTGAATCTTCTTTATCATGCTAAGAGGAGCAGGAAAAAGCAAAAAACTTCAGAATTGCACCTTGCAATGCGGAGAAATTACTGTTTGTGCATTTACAATATTCAATGATTTTTGCCATTGAAAAACGTCCAGAAATGATTGAAGCTACTGACTGAATGAAAGGAGCTGGCATCTCACTCTCTTTGAATCTTCTTTATCATGCTAAGAGGAGCAGGAAAAAGCAAAAAACTTCAGAATTGCACCTTGCAATGCGGAGAAATTACTGTTTGTGCATTTACAATATTCATTGATTTTTGCCATTGAAAAACATCATGTTATTCATATACCAGAAATGATTGAAGCTACTGACTGAATGAAAGGAGCTGGCATCTCACTCTCTTTGAATCTTCTTTATCATGCTAAGAGGAGCAGGAAAAAGTAAAAAATTTCAGAATTGCACCTTGCAATGCGGAGAAATTACTGTTTGTGCATTTACAATATTCAATGATTTTTGCCTTTGAAAAACGTCCAGAAATGATTGAAGCTACTGAATGAACGAAAGGAGCTGGCATCTCACTCTCTTTGAATCTTCTTTATCATGCTAAGAGGAGCAGGAAAAAGCAAAAAATTTCAGAATTGCACCTTGCAATGCGGAGAAATTACTGTTTGTGCATTTACAATATTCATTGATTTTTGCCATTGAAAAACATCATGTTATTCATATACCAGAAATGTTTGAAGCTACTGACTGAATGAAAGGAGCTGGCATCTCACTCTCTTTGAATCTTCTTTATCATGCTAAGAGGAGCAGGAAAAAGCAAAAAATTTCAGAATTGCACCTTGCAATGCGGAGAAATTACTGTTTGTGCATTTACAATATTCATTGATTTTTGCCATTGAAAAACGTCCAGAAATGATTGAAGCTACTGACTGAATGAAAGGAGCTGGCATCTCAGTCTGAATTTTCTTTATCATGCTAAGAGGAGCAGGAAAAAGCAAAAAATTTCAGAATTGCACCTTGCAATGCGGAGAAATTACTGTTTGTGCATTTACAATATTCATTGATTTTTGCCATTGAAAAACGTCCAGAAATGATTGAAGCTACTGACTGAATGAAAGGAGCTGGCATCTCACTCTCTTTGAATCTTCTTTATCATGCTAAGAGGAGCAGGAAAAAGCAAAAAACTTCAGAATTGCACCTTGCAATGCGGAGAAATTACTGTTTGTGCATTTACAATATTCATTGATTTTTGCCATTGAAAAACATCATGTTATTCATATACCAGAAATGATTGAAGCTACTGACTGAATAAAAGGAGCTGGCATCTCACTCTCTTTGAATCTTCTTTATCATGCTAAGAGGAGCAGGAAAAAGTAAAAAATTTCAGAATTGCACCTTGCAATGCGGAGAAATTACTGTTTGTGCATTTACAATATTCAATGATTTTTTCCTTTGAAAAACGTCCAGAAATGATTGAAGCTACTGACTGAACGAAAGGAGCTGGCATCTCACTCTCTTTGAATCTTCTTTATCATGCTAAGAGGAGCAGGAAAAAGTAAAAAATTTCAGAATTGCACCTTGCAATGCGGAGAAATTACTGTTTGTGCATTTACAATATTCATTGATTTTTGCCATTGAAAAACATCATGTTATTCATATACCAGAAATGTTTGAAGCTACTGACTGAATGAAAGGAGCTGGCATCTCACTCTCTTTGAATCTTCTTTATCATGCTAAGAGGAGCAGGAAAAAGCAAAAAATTTCAGAATTGCACCTTGCAATGCGGAGAAATTACTGTTTGTGCATTTACAATATTCATTGATTTTTGCCATTGAAAAACGTCCAGAAATGATTGAAGCTACTGACTGAATGAAAGCAGCTGGCATCTCACTCTGAATTTTCTTTATCATGCTAAGAGGAGCAGGAAAAAGCAAAAAATTTCAGAATTGCACCTTGCAATGCGGAGAAATTACTGTTTGTGCATTTACAATATTCATTGATTTTTGCCATTGAAAAACGTCCAGAAATGATTGAAGCTACTGACTGAATGAAAGGAGCTGGCATCTCACTCTCTTTGAATCGTCTTTATCATGCTAAGAGGAGCAGGAAAAAGCAAAAAATTTCAGAATTGCACCTTGCAATGCGGAGAAATTACTGTTTGTGCATTTACAATATTCATTGATTTTTGCCATTGAAAAACATCATGTTATTCATATACCAGAAATGTTTGAAGCTACTGACTGAATGAAAGGAGCTGGCATCTCACTCTCTTTGAATCTTCTTTATCATGCTAAGAGGAGCAGGAAAAAGCAAAAAATTTCACAATTGCACCTTGCAATGCGGAGAAATTACTGTTTGTGCATTTACAATATTCATTGATTTTTGCCATTGAAAAACGTCCAGAAATGATTGAAGCTACTGACTGAATGAAAGCAGCTGGCATCTCACTCTGAATTTTCTTTATCATGCTAAGAGGAGCAGGAAAAAGCAAAAAATTTCAGAATTGCACCTTGCAATGCGGAGAAATTACTGTTTGTGCATTTACAATATTCATTGATTTTTGCCATTGAAAAACGTCCAGAAATGATTGAAGCTACTGACTGAATGAAAGGAGCTGGCATCTCACTCTCTTTGAATCGTCTTTATCATGCGAAGAGGAGCAGGAAAAAGCAAAAAATTTCAGAATTGCACCTTGCAATGCGGAGAAATTACTGTTTGTGCATTTACAATATTCATTGATTTTTGCCATTGAAAAACATCATGTTATTCATATACCAGAAATGTTTGAAGCTACTGACTGAATGAAAGGAGCTGGCATCTCACTCTCTTTGAATCTTCTTTATCATGCTAAGAGGAGCAGGAAAAAGCAAAAAATTTCAGAATTGCACCTTGCAATGCGGAGAAATTACTGTTTGTGCATTTACAATATTCATTGATTTTTGCCATTGAAAAACATCATGTTATTCATATACCAGAAATGTTTGAAGCTACTGACTGAATGAAAGGAGCTGGCATCTCACTCTCTTTGAATCTTCTTTATCATGCTTGGATTAGCAGGAAAAAGCAAAAAATTTCAGAATTACACCTTGCAATGTGGAGATATTACTGTTTGTGCATTTACAATATTCATTGATTTTTGCCATTGAAAAACATGTTTTTCATATACCAGAAATGTTTGAAGCTACTGACTGAATGAAAGGAGCTGGCATCTCACTCTCTTTGAATCTTCTTTATCATGCTAGGATTAACAGGAAAAAGCAAAAAATTTCAGAATTGCACCTTGCAATGTGGAGATATTACTGTTTGTGCATTTACAATATTCATTGATTTTTGCCATTGAAAAACGTCCAGAAATGATTGAAGCTACTGACTGAATGAAAGCAGCTGGCATCTCACTCTGAATTTTCTTTATCATGCTAAGAGGAGCAGGAAAAAGCAAAAAATTTCAGAATTGCACCTTGCAATGCGGAGAAATTACTGTTTGTGCATTTACAATATTCATTGATTTTTGCCATTGAAAAACGTCCAGAAATGATTGAAGCTACTGACTGAATGAAAGGAGCTGGCATCTCACTCTCTTTGAATCGTCTTTATCATGCTAAGAGGAGCAGGAAAAAGCAAAAAATTTCAGAATTGCACCTTGCAATGCGGAGAAATTACTGTTTGTGCATTTACAATATTCATTGATTTTTGCCATTGAAAAACATCATGTTATTCATATACCAGAAATGTTTGAAGCTACTGACTGAATGAAAGGAGCTGGCATCTCACTCTCTTTGAATCTTCTTTATCATGCTAAGAGGAGCAGGAAAAAGCAAAAAATTTCAGAATTGCACCTTGCAATGCGGAGAAATTACTGTTTGTGCATTTACAATATTCATTGATTTTTGCCATTGAAAAACATCATGTTATTCATATACCAGAAATGTTTGAAGCTACTGACTGAATGAAAGGAGCTGGCATCTCACTCTCTTTGAATCTTCTTTATCATGCTTGGATTAGCAGGAAAAAGCAAAAAATTTCAGAATTGCACCTTGCAATGTGGAGATATTACTGTTTGTGCATTTACAATATTCATTGATTTTTGCCATTGAAAAACATGTTTTTCATATACCAGAAATGTTTGAAGCTACTGACTGAATGAAAGGAGCTGGCATCTCACTCTCTTTGAATCTTCTTTATCATGCTAGGATTAGCAGGAAAAAGCAAAAAATTTCAGAATTGCACCTTGCAATGTGGAGATATTACTGTTTGTGCATTTACAATATTCATTGATTTTTGCCATTGAAAAACATGTTTTTCATATACCAGAAATGTTTGAAGCTACTGACTGAATGAAAGGAGCTGGCATCTCACTCTCTTTGAATCTTCTTTATCATGCTAGGATTAACAGGAAAAAGCAAAAAATTTCAGAATTGCACCTTGCAATGTGGAGATATTACTATTTGTGCATTTACAATATTCATTGATTTTTGCCATTGAAAAACATCATGTTATTCATATACCAGAAATGATTGAAGCTACTGACTGAATGAAAGGAGCTGGCATCTCACTCTCTTTGAATCTTCTTTATCATGCTAAGAGGAGCAGGAAAAAGTAAAAAATTTCAGAATTGCACCTTGCAATGCGGAGAAATTACTGTTTGTGCATTTACAATATTCAATGATTTTTGCCATTGAAAAACGTCCAGAAATGATTGAAGCTACTGACTGAACGAAAGGAGCTGGCGTCTCACTCTCTTTGAATCTTCTTTATCATGCTAAGAGGAGCAGGAAAAAGCAAAAAAATTCAGAATTGCACCTTGCAATGCGGAGAAATTACTGTTTGTGCATTTACAATATTCATTGATTTTTGCCATTGAAAAACATCATGTTATTCATATACCAGAAATGTTTGAAGCTACTGACTGAATGAAAGGAGCTGGCATCTCACTCTCTTTGAATCTTTTTTATCATGCTAAGAGGAGCAGGAAAAAGCAAAAAATTTCAGAATTGCACCTTGCAATGCGGAGAAATTACTGTTTGTGCATTTACAATATTCATTGATTTTTGCCATTGAAAAACGTCCAGAAATGATTGAAGCTACTGACTGAATGAAAGGAGCTGGCATCTCACTCTCTTTGAATCTTCTTTATCATGCTAAGAGGAGCAGGAAAAAGCAAAAAATTTCAGAATTGCACCTTGCAATGCGGAGAAATTACTGTTTGTGCATTTACAATATTCATTGATTTTTGCCATTGAAAAACGTCCAGAAATGATTGAAGCTACTGACTGAATGAAAGGAGCTGGCATCTCATTCTCTTTGAATCTTCTTTATCATGCTAAGAGGAGCAGGAAAAAGCAAAAAATTTCAGAATTGCACCTTGCAATGCGGAGAAATTACTGTTTGTGCATTTACAATATTCATTGATTTTTGCCATTGAAAAACATCATGTTATTCATATACCAGAAATGATTGAAGCTACTGACTGAATGAAAGGAGCTGGCATCTCACTCTCTTTGAATCTTCTTTATCATGCTAAGAGGAGCAGGAAAAAGCAAAAAATTTCAGAATTGCACCTTGCAATGCGGAGAAATTACTGTTTGTGCATTTACAATATTCATTGATTTTTGCAATTGAAAAACGTCCAGAAATGATTGAAGCTACTGACTGAATGAAAGGAGCTGGCTTCTCACTCTCTTTGAATCTTCTTTATCATGCTAAGAGGAGCAGGAAAAAGCAAAAAATTTCAGAATTGCACCTTGCAATGCGGAGAAATTACTGTTTGTGCATTTACAATATTCATTGGTTTTTGCCATTGAAAAACGTCCAGAAATGATTGAAGCTACTGACTGAATGAAAGGAGCTGGCATCTCACTCTCTTTGAATCTTGTTTATCATGCTAAGAGGAGCAGGAAAAAGCAAAAAATTTCAGAATTGCACCTTGCAATGCGGAGAAATTACTGTTTGTGCATTTAGAATATTCATTGATTTTTGCCATTGAAAAACGTCCAGAAATGATTGAAGCTACTGACTGAATGAAAGGAGCTGGCATCTCACTCTCTTTGAATCTTCTTTATCATGCTAAGAGGAGCAGGAAAAAGCAAAAAATCTCAGAATTGCACATTGCAATGCGGAGAAATTACTGTTTGTGCATTTACAATATTCATTGATTTTTGCCATTGAAAAACATCATGTTATTCATATACCAGAAATGATTGAAGCTACTGACTGAATGAAAGGAGCTGGCATCTCACTCTCTTTGAATCTTCTTTATCATGCTAAGAGGAGCAGGAAAAAGTAAAAAATTTCAGAATTGCACCTTGCAATGCGGAGAAATTACTGTTTGTGCATTTACAATATTCAATGATTTTTGCCATTGAAAAACGTCCAGAAATGATTGAAGCTACTGACTGAATGAAAGGAGCTGGCATCTCACTCTCTTTGAATCTTCTTTATCATGCTAAGAGGAGCAGGATAAAGCAAAAAATTTCAGAATTGCACCTTGCAATGCGGAGAAATTACTGTTTGTGCATTTACAATATTCATTGATTTTTGCCATTGAAAAACATCATGTTATTCATATACCAGAAATGTTTGAAGCTACTGACTGAATGAAAGGAGCTGGCATCTCACTCTCCTTGAATCTTCTTTATCATGCTAAGAGGAGCAGGAAAAAGCAAAAAATTTCAGAATTGCACCTTGCAATGCGGAGAAATTACTGTTTGTGCATTTACAATATTCATTGATTTTTGCCATTGAAAAACATCATGTTATTCATATACCAGAAATGTTTGAAGCTACTGACTGAATGAAAGGAGCTGGCATCTCACTCTCTTTGAATCTTCTTTATCATGCTAAGAGGAGCAGGAAAAAGCAAAAAATTTCAGAATTGCACCTTGCAATGCGGAGAAATTACTGTTTGTGCATTTACAATATTCATTGATTTTTGCCATTGAAAAACATCACGTTATTCATATACCAGAAATGATTGAAGCTACTGACTGAATGAAAGGAGCTGGCATCTCACTCTCTTTGAATCTTCTTTATCATGCTAAGAGGAGCAGGAAAAAGCAAAAAATTTCAGAGTTGCACCTTGCAATGCGGAGAAATTACTGTTTGTGCATTTACAATATTCATTGATTTTTGCAATTGAAAAACGTCCAGAAATGATTGAAGCTACTGACTGAATGAAAGGAGCTGGCATCTCACTCTCTTTGAATCTTCTTTATCATGCTAAGAGGAGCAGGAAAAAGCAAAAAATTTCAGAATTGCACCTTGCAATGCGGAGAAATTACTGTTTGTGCATTTACAATATTCATTGATTTTTGCCATTGAAAAACATCATGTTATTCATATACCAGGAATGTTTGAAGCTACTGACTGAATGAAAGGAGCTGGCATCTCACTCTCTTTGAATCTTCTTTATCATGCTAAGAGGAGCAGGAAAAAGCAAAAAATTTCAGAATTGCACCTTGGAATGCGGAGAAATTACTGTTTGTGCATTTACAATATTCATTGATTTTTGCCATTGAAAAACGTCCAGAAATGATTGAAGCTACTGACTGAATGAAAGGAGCTGGCATCTCACTCTCTTTTAATCTTGTTTATCATGCTAAGAGGAGCAGGAAAAAGCAAAAAATTTCAGAATTGCACCTTGCAATGCGGAGAAATTACTGTTTGTGCATTTACAATATTCATTGATTTTTGCCATTGAAAAACGTCCAGAAATGATTGAAGCTACTGACTGAATGAAAGGAGCTGGCATCTCACTCTCTTTGAATCTTCTTTATCATGCTAAGAGGAGCAGGAAAAAGCAAAAAATTTCAGAATTGCACCTTGCAATGCGGAGAAATTACTGTTTGTGCATTTACAATATTCATTGATTTTTGCCATTGAAAAACATCATGTTATTCATATACCAGAAATGATTGAAGCTACTGACTGAATGAAAGGAGCTGGCATCTCACTCTCTTTGAATCTTCTTTATCATGCTAAGAGGAGCAGGAAAAAGTAAAAAATTTCAGAATTGCACCTTGCAATGCGGAGAAATTACTGTTTGTGCACTTACAATATTCAATGATTTTTGCCATTGAAAAACGTCCAGAAATGATTGAAGCTACTGACTGAATGAAAGGAGCTGGCATCTCACTCTCTTTGTATCTTCTTTATCATGCTAAGAGGAGCAGGAAAAGGCAAAAAATTTCAGAATTGCACCTTGCAATGCGGAGAAATTACTGTTTGTGCATTTACAATATTCATTGATTTTTGCCATTGAAAAACATCATGTTATTCATATACCAGAAATGATTGAAGCTACTGACTGAATGAAAGGAGCTGGCATCTCACTCTCTTTGAATCTTCTTTATCATGCTAAGAGGAGCAGGAAAAAGTAAAAAATTTCAGAATTGCACCTTGCAATGCGGAGAAATTACTGTTTGTGCATTTACAATATTCAATGATTTTTGCCTTTGAAAAACGTCCAGAAATGATTGAAGCTACTGACTGAACGAAAGGAGCTGGCATCTCACTCTCTTTGAATCTTCTTTATCATGCTAAGAGGAGCAGGAAAAAGCAAAAAATTTCAGAATTGCACCTTGCAATGCGGAGAAATTACTGTTTGTGCATTTACAATATTCATTGATTTTTGCCATTGAAAAACATCATGTTATTCATATACCAGAAATGATTGATGCTACTGACTGAATGAAAGGAGCTGGCATCTCACTCTCTTTGAATCTTCTTTATCATGCTAAGAGGAGCAGGAAAAAGCAAAAAATTTCAGAATTTCACCTTGCAATGCGGAGAAATTACTGTTTGTGCATTTACAATATTCATTGATTTTTGCCATTGAAAAACATCATGTTATTCATATACCAGAAATGTTTGAAGCTACTGACTGAATGAAAGGAGCTGGCATCTCACTCTCTTTGAATCTTCTTTATCATGCTAAGAGGAGCAGGAAAAAGCAAAAAATTTCAGAATTGCACCTTGCAATGCGGAGAAATTACTGTTTGTGCATTTACAATATTCATTGATTTTTGCAATTGAAAAACGTCCAGAAATGATTGAAGCTACTGACTGAATGAAAGGAGCTGGCATCTCACTCTCTTTGAATCTTCTTTATCATGCTAAGAGGAGCAGGAAAAAGCAAAAAATTTCAGAATTGCACCTTGCAATGCGGAGAAATTACTGTTTGTGCATTTACAATATTCATTGATTTTTGCCATTGAAAAACATTATGTTATTCATATACCAGGAATGTTTGAAGCTACTGACTGAATGAAAGGAGCTGGCATCTCACTCTCTTTGAATCTTCTTTATCATGCTAAGAGGAGCAGGAAAAAGTAAAAAATTTCAGAATTGCACCTTGCAATGCGGAGAAATTACTGTTTGTGCATTTACAATATTCATTGATTTTTGCCATTGAAAAACGTCCAGAAATGATTGAAGCTACTGACTGAATGAAAGGAGCTGGCATCTCACTCTCTTTGAATCTTGTTTATCATGCTAAGAGGAGCAGGAAAAAGCAAAAAATTTCAGAATTGCACCTTGCAATGCGAAGAAATTACTGTTTGTGCATTTACAATATTCATTGATGTTTGCCATTGAAAAACGTCCAGAAATGATTGAAGCTACTGACTGAATGAAAGGAGCTGGCATCTCACTTTCTTTGAATCTTCTTTATTATGCTAAGAGGAGCAGGAAAAAGCAAAAAATTTCAGAATTGCACCTTGCAATGCGGAGAAATTACTGTTTGTGCATTTACAATATTCATTGATTTTTGCCATTGAAAAACATCCAGAAATGATTGAAGCTACTGACTGAACGAAAGGAGCTGGCATCTCACTCTCTTTGAATCTTCTTTATCATGCTAAGAGGAGCAGGAAAAAGCAAAAAATTTCAGAATTGCACCTTGCAATGCGGAGAAATTACTGTTTGTGCATTTACAATATTCATTGATTTTTGCCATTGAAAAACATCATGTTATTCATATACCAGAAATGATTGATGCTACTGACTGAATGAAAGGAGCTGGCATCTCACTCTCTTTGAATCTTCTTTATCATGCTAAGAGGAGCAGGAAAAAGCAAAAAATTTCAGAATTGCACCTTGCAATGCGGAGAAATTACTGTTTGTGCATTTACAATATTCATTGATTTTTGCCATTGAAAAACATCATGTTATTCATATACCAGAAATGTTTGAAGCTACTGACTGAATGAAAGGAGCTGGCATCTCACTCTCTTTGAATCTTCTTTATCATGCTAAGAGGAGCAGGAAAAAGCAAAAAATTTCAGAATTGCACCTTGCAATGCGGAGAAATTACTGTTTGTGCATTTACAATATTCATTGATTTTTGCAATTGAAAAACGTCCAGAAATGATTGAAGCTACTGACTGAATGAAAGGAGCTGGCATCTCACTCTCTTTGAATCTTCTTTATCATGCTAAGAGGAGCAGGAAAAAGCAAAAAATTTCAGAATTGCACCTTGCAATGCGGAGAAATTACTGTTTGTGCATTTACAATATTCATTGATTTTTGCCATTGAAAAACATTATGTTATTCATATACCAGGAATGTTTGAAGCTACTGACTGAATGAAAGGAGCTGGCATCTCACTCTCTTTGAATCTTCTTTATCATGCTAAGAGGAGCAGGAAAAAGTAAAAAATTTCAGAATTGCACCTTGCAATGCGGAGAAATTACTGTTTGTGCATTTACAATATTCATTGATTTTTGCCATTGAAAAACGTCCAGAAATGATTGAAGCTACTGACTGAATGAAAGGAGCTGGCATCTCACTCTCTTTGAATCTTGTTTATCATGCAAAGAGGAGCAGGAAAAAGCAAAAAATTTCAGAATTGCACCTTGCAATGCGAAGAAATTACTGTTTGTGCATTTACAATATTCATTGATGTTTGCCATTGAAAAACGTCCAGAAATGATTGAAGCTACTGACTGAATGAAAGGAGCTGGCATCTCACTTTCTTTGAATCTTCTTTATTATGCTAAGAGGAGCAGGAAAAAGCAAAAAATTTCAAAATTGCACCTTGCAATGCGGAGAAATTACTGTTTGTGCATTTACAATATTCATTGATTTTTGCCATTGAAAAACATCATGTTATTCATATACCAGAAATGATTGAAGCTACTGACTGAATGAAAGGAGCTGGCATCTCACTCTCTTTGAATCTTCTTTATTATGCTAAGAGGAGCAGGAAAAAGCAAAAAATTTCAGAATTGCACCTTGCAATGCGGAGAAATTACTGTTTGTGCATTTACAATATTCATTGATTTTTGCCATTGAAAAACATCATGTTATTCATATACCAGAAATGATTGAAGCTACTGACTGAATGAAAGGAGCTGGCATCTCACTCTCTTTGAATCTTCTTTATCATGCTAAGAGGAGCAGGAAAAAGTAAAAAATTTCAGAATTGCACCTTGCAATGCGGAGAAATTACTGTTTGTGCATTTACAATATTCATTGATTTTTGCCATTGAAAAACATCATGTTATTCATATACCAGAAATGATTGAAGCTACTGACTGAATGAAAGGAGCTGGCATCTCACTCTCTTTGAATCTTCTTTATCATGCTAAGAGGAGCAGGAAAAAGTAAAAAATTTCAGAATTGCACCTTGCAATGCGGAGAAATTACTGTTTGTGCATTTACAATATTCAATGATTTTTGCCTTTGAAAAACGTCCAGAAATGATTGAAGCTACTGACTGAACGAAAGGAGCTGGCATCTCACTCTCTTTGAATCTTCTTTATCATGCTAAGAGGAGCAGGAAAAAGCAAAAAATTTCAGAATTGCACCTTGCAATGCGGAGAAATTACTGTTTGTGCATTTACAATATTCATTGATTTTTGCCATTGAAAAACATCATATTATTCATATACCAGAAATGATTGATGCTACTGACTGAATGAAAGGAGCTGGCATCTCACTCTCTTTGAATCTTCTTTATCATGCTAAGAGGAGCAGGAAAAAGCAAAAAATTTCAGAATTGCACCTTGCAATGCGGAGAAATTACTGTTTGTGCATTTACAATATTCATTGATTTTTGCCATTGAAAAACATCATGTTATTCATATACCAGAAATGTTTGAAGCTACTGACTGAATGAAAGGAGCTGGCATCTCACTCTCTTTGAATCTTCTTTATCATGCTAAGAGGAGCAGGAAAAAGCAAAAAATTTCAGAATTGCACCTTGCAATGCGGAGAAATTACTGTTTGTGCATTTACAATATTCATTGATTTTTGCAATTGAAAAACGTCCAGAAATGATTGAAGCTACTGACTGAATGAAAGGAGCTGGCATCTCACTCTCTTTGAATCTTCTTTATCATGCTAAGAGGAGCAGGAAAAAGCAAAAAATTTCAGAATTGCACCTTGCAATGCGGAGAAATTACTGTTTGTGCATTTACAATATTCATTGATTTTTGCCATTGAAAAACATTATGTTATTCATATACCAGGAATGTTTGAAGCTACTGACTGAATGAAAGGAGCTGGCATCTCACTCTCTTTGAATCTTCTTTATCATGCTAAGAGGAGCAGGAAAAAGTAAAAAATTTCAGAATTGCACCTTGCAATGCGGAGAAATTACTGTTTGTGCATTTACAATATTCATTGATTTTTGCCATTGAAAAACGTCCAGAAATGATTGAAGCTACTGACTGAATGAAAGGAGCTGGCATCTCACGCTCTTTGAATCTTGTTTATCATGCTAAGAGGAGCAGGAAAAAGCAACAAATTTCAGAATTGCACCTTGCAATGCGAAGAAATTACTGTTTGTGCATTTACAATATTCATTGATGTTTGCCATTGAAAAACGTCCAGAAATGATTGAAGCTACTGACTGAATGAAAGGAGCTGGCATCTCACTTTCTTTGAATCTTCTTTATTATGCTAAGAGGAGCAGGAAAAAGCAAAAAATTTCAGAATTGCACCTTGCAATGCGGAGAAATTACTGTTTGTGCATTTACAATATTCATTGATTTTTGCCATTGAAAAACATCATGTTATTCATATACCAGAAATGATTGAAGCTACTGACTGAATGAAAGGAGCTGGCATCTCACTCTCTTTGAATCTTCTTTATCATGCTAAGAGGAGCAGGAAAAAGTAAAAAATTTCAGAATTGCACCTTGCAATGCGGAGAAATTACTGTTTGTGCATTTACAATATTCAATGATTTTTGCCATTGAAAAACGTCCAGAAATGATTGAAGCTACTGACTGAATGAAAGGAGCTGGCATCTCACTCTCTTTGAATCTTCTTTATCATGCTAAGAGGAGCAGGAAAAAGCAAAAAACTTCAGAATTGCACCTTGCAATGCGGAGAAATTACTGTTTGTGCATTTACAATATTCATTGATTTTTGCCATTGAAAAACATCATGTTATTCATATACCAGAAATGATTGAAGCTACTGACTGAATGAAAGGAGCTGGCATCTCACTCTCTTTGAATCTTCTTTATCATGCTAAGAGGAGCAGGAAAAAGTAAAAAATTTCAGAATTGCACCTTGCAATGCGGAGAAATTACTGTTTGTGCATTTACAATATTCAATGATTTTTGCCTTTGAAAAACGTCCAGAATTGATTGAAGCTACTGAATGAACGAAAGGAGATGGCATCTCACTCTCTTTGAATCTTCTTTATCATGCTAAGAGGAGCAGGAAAAAGCAAAAAATTTCAGAATTGCACCTTGCAATGCGGAGAAATTACTGTTTGTGCATTTACAATATTCATTGATTTTTGCCATTGAAAAACATCATGTTATTCATATACCAGAAATGTTTGAAGCTACTGACTGAATGAAAGGAGCTGGCATCTCACTCTCTTTGAATCTTCTTTATCACGCTAAGAGGAGCAGGAAAAAGCAAAAAATTTCAGAATTGCACCTTGCAATGCGGAGAAATTACTGTTTGTGCATTTACAATATTCATTGATTTTTGCCATTGAAAAACGTCCAGAAATGATTGAAGCTACTGACTGAATGAAAGGAGCTGGCATCTCACTCTGAATTTTCTTTATCATGCTAAGAGGAGCAGGAAAAAGCAAAAAATTTCAGAATTGCACCTTGCAATGCGGAGAAATTACTGTTTGTGCATTTACAATATTCATTGATTTTTGCCATTGAAAAACGTCCAGAAATGATTGAAGCTACTGACTGAATGAAAGGAGCTGGCATCTCACTCTCTTTGAATCTTCTTTATCATGCTAAGAGGAGCAGGAAAAAGCAAAAAATTTCAGAATTGCACCTTGCAATGCGGAGAAATTACTGTTTGTGCATTTACAATATTCATTGATTTTTGACATTGAAAAACATCATGTTATTCATATACCAGAAATGATTGAAGCTACTGACTGAATGAAAGGAGCTGGCATCTCACTCTCTTTGAATCTTCTTTATCATGCTAAGAGGAGCAGGAAAAAGTAAAAAATTTCAGAATTGCACCTTGCAATGCGGAGAAATTACTGTTTGTGCATTTACAATATTCAATGATTTTTGCCATTGAAAAACGTCCAGAAATGATTGAAGCTACTGACTGAATGAAAGGAGCTGGCATCTCACTCTCTTTGAATCTTCTTTATCATGCTAAGAGGAGCAGGAAAAAGCAAAAAACTTCAGAATTGCACCTTGAAATGCGGAGAAATTACTGTTTGTGCATTTACAATATTCATTGATTTTTGCCATTGAAAAACATCATGTTATTCATATACCAGAAATGATTGAAGCTACTGACTGAATAAAAGGAGCTGGCATCTCACTCTCTTTGAATCTTCTTTATCATGCTAAGAGGAGCAGGAAAAAGTAAAAAATTTCAGAATTGCACCTTGCAATGCGGAGAAATTACTGTTTGTGCATTTACAATATTCAATGATTTTTGCCTTTGAAAAACGTCCAGAAATGATTGAAGCTACTGACTGAACGAAAGGAGCTGGCATCTCACTCTCTTTGAATCTTCTTTATCATGCTAAGAGGAGCAGGAAAAAGTAAAAAATTTCAGAATTGCACCTTGCAATGCGGAGAAATTACTGTTTGTGCATTTACAATATTCATTGATTTTTGCCATTGAAAAACATCATGTTATTCATATACCAGAAATGTTTGAAGCTACTGACTGAATGAAAGGAGCTGGCATCTCACTCTCTTTGAATCTTCTTTATCATGCTAAGAGGAGCAGGAAAAAGCAAAAAATTTCAGAATTGCACCTTGCAATGCGGAGAAATTACTGTTTGTGCATTTACAATATTCATTGATTTTTGCCATTGAAAAACGTCCAGAAATGATTGAAGCTACTGACTGAATGAAAGCAGCTGGCATCTCACTCTGAATTTTCTTTATCATGCTAAGAGGAGCAGGAAAAAGCAAAAAATTTCAGAATTGCACCTTGCAATGCGGAGAAATTACTGTTTGTGCATTTACAATATTCATTGATTTTTGCCATTGAAAAACGTCCAGAAATGATTGAAGCTACTGACTGAATGAAAGGAGCTGGCATCTCACTCTCTTTGAATCGTCTTTATCATGCTAAGAGGAGCAGGAAAAAGCAAAAAATTTCAGAATTGCACCTTGCAATGCGGAGAAATTACTGTTTGTGCATTTACAATATTCATTGATTTTTGCCATTGAAAAACATCATGTTATTCATATACCAGAAATGTTTGAAGCTACTGACTGAATGAAAGGAGCTGGCATCTCACTCTCTTTGAATCTTCTTTATCATGCTAAGAGGAGCAGGAAAAAGCAAAAAATTTCACAATTGCACCTTGCAATGCGGAGAAATTACTGTTTGTGCATTTACAATATTCATTGATTTTTGCCATTGAAAAACGTCCAGAAATTATTGAAGCTACTGACTGAATGAAAGCAGCTGGCATCTCACTCTGAATTTTCTTTATCATGCTAAGAGGAGCAGGAAAAAGCAAAAAATTTCAGAATTGCACCTTGCAATGCGGAGAAATTACTGTTTGTGCATTTACAATATTCATTGATTTTTGCCATTGAAAAACGTCCAGAAATGATTGAAGCTACTGACTGAATGAAAGGAGCTGGCATCTCACTCTCTTTGAATCGTCTTTATCATGCTAAGAGGAGCAGGAAAAAGCAAAAAATTTCAGAATTGCACCTTGCAATGCGGAGAAATTACTGTTTGTGCATTTACAATATTCATTGATTTTTGCCATTGAAAAACATCATGTTATTCATATACCAGAAATGTTTGAAGCTACTGACTGAATGAAAGGAGCTGGCATCTCACTCTCTTTGAATCTTCTTTATAATGCTAAGAGGAGCAGGAAAAAGCAAAAAATTTCAGAATTGCACCTTGCAATGCGGAGAAATTACTGTTTGTGCATTTACAATATTCATTGATTTTTGCCATTGAAAAACATCATGTTATTCATATACCAGAAATGTTTGAAGCTACTGACTGAATGAAAGGAGCTGGCATCTCACTCTCTTTGAATCTTCTTTATCATGCTTGGATTAGCAGGAAAAAGCAAAAAATTTCAGAATTGCACCTTGCAATGTGGAGATATTACTGTTTGTGCATTTACAATATTCATTGATTTTTGCCATTGAAAAACATGTTTTTCATATACCAGAAATGTTTGAAGCTACTGACTGAATGAAAGGAGCTGGCATCTCACTCTCTTTGAATCTTCTTTATCATGCTAGGATTAACAGGAAAAAGCAAAAAATTTCAGAATTGCACCTTGCAATGTGGAGATATTACTGTTTGTGCATTTACAATATTCATTGATTTTTGCCATTGAAAAACGTCCAGAAATGATTGAAGCTACTGACTGAATGAAAGCAGCTGGCATCTCACTCTGAATTTTCTTTATCATGCTAAGAGGAGCAGGAAAAAGCAAAAAATTTCAGAATTGCACCTTGCAATGCGGAGAAATTACTGTTTGTGCATTTACAATATTCATTGATTTTTGCCATTGAAAAACGTCCAGAAATGATTGAAGCTACTGACTGAATGAAAGGAGCTGGCATCTCACTCTCTTTGAATCGTCTTTATCATGCTAAGAGGAGCAGGAAAAAGCAAAAAATTTCAGAATTGCACCTTGCAATGCGGAGAAATTACTGTTTGTGCATTTACAATATTCATTGATTTTTGCCATTGAAAAACATCATGTTATTCATATACCAGAAATGTTTGAAGCTACTGACTGAATGAAAGGAGCTGGCATCTCACTCTCTTTGAATCTTCTTTATCATGCTAAGAGGAGCAGGAAAAAGCAAAAAATTTCAGAATTGCACCTTGCAATGCGGAGAAATTACTGTTTGTGCATTTACAATATTCATTGATTTTTGCCATTGAAAAACATCATGTTATTCATATACCAGAAATGTTTGAAGCTACTGACTGAATGAAAGGAGCTGGCATCTCACTCTCTTTGAATCTTCTTTATCATGCTTGGATTAGCAGGAAAAAGCAAAAAATTTCAGAATTGCACCTTGCAATGTGGAGATATTACTGTTTGTGCATTTACAATATTCATTGATTTTTGCCATTGAAAAACATGTTTTTCATATACCAGAAATGTTTGAAGCTACTGACTGAATGAAAGGAGCTGGCATCTCACTCTCTTTGAATCTTCTTTATCATGCTAGGATTAGCAGGAAAAAGCAAAAAATTTCAGAATTGCACCTTGCAATGTGGAGATATTACTGTTTGTGCATTTACAATATTCATTGATTTTTGCCATTGAAAAACATGTTTTTCATATACCAGAAATGTTTGAAGCTACTGACTGAATGAAAGGAGCTGGCATCTCACTCTCTTTGAATCTTCTTTATCATGCTAGGATTAACAGGAAAAAGCAAAAAATTTCAGAATTGCACCTTGCAATGTGGAGATATTACTATTTGTGCATTTACAATATTCATTGATTTTTGCCATTGAAAAACGTCCAGAAATGTTTGAAGCTACTGACTGAATGAAAGGAGCTGGCATCTCACTCTCTTTGAATCTTCTTTATCATGCTAGGATTAGCAGGAAAAAGCAAAAAATTTCAGAATTGCACCTTGCAATGTGGAGATATTGCTGTTTGTGCATTTACAATATTCATTGATTTTTGCCATTGAAAAACATGTTTTTCATATACAAGAAATGTTTGAAGCTACTGACTGAATGAAAGGAGCTGGCATCTCACTCTCTTTGAATCTTCTTTATCATGCTAGGATTAGCAGGAAAAAGCAAAAAATTTCAGAATTGCACCTTGCAATGTGGAGATATTACTGTTTGTGCATTTACAATATTCATTGATTTTTGCCATTGAAAAACGTCCAGAAATGTTTGAAGCTACTGACTGAATGAAAGGAGCTGGCATCTCACTCTCTTTGAATCTTCTTTATCATGCTAGGATTAGCAGGAAAAAGCAAAAAATTTCAGAATTGCACCTTGCAATGTGGAGATATTACTGTTTGTGCATTTACAATATTCATTCATTTTTGCCATTGAAAAACATGTTTTTCATATACCAGAAATGTTTGAAGCTACTGACGGAATGAAAGGAGCTGGCATCTCACTCTCTTTGAATCTTCTTTATCATGCTAGGATTAGCAGGAAAAAGCAAAAAATTTCAGAATTGCACCTTGCAATGTGGAGATATTACTGTTTGTGCATTTACAATATTCATTGATTTTTGCCATTGAAAAACATGTTTTTCATATACCAGAAATGTTTGAAGCTACTGACTGAATGAAAGGAGCTGGCATCTCACTGTCTTTGAATCTTCTTTATCATGCTAGGATTAACAGGAAAAAGCAAAAAATTTCAGAATTGCACCTTGCAATGTGGAGATATTACTGTTTGTGCATTTACAATATTCATTGATTTTGCCATTGAAAAACGTCCAGAAATGTTTGAAGCTACTGACTGAATGAAAGGAGCTGGCATCTCACTCTCTTTAAATCTTCTTTATCATGCTAGGATAAGCAGGAAAAAGCAAAAAAATTTCAGAATTGCACCTTGCAATGTGGAGATATTACTGTTTGTGCATTTACAATATTCATTGATTTTTGCCATTGAAAAACATGTTTTTCATATACCAGAAATGTTTGAAGCTACTGACTGAATGAAAGGAGCTGGCATCTCACTCTCTTTGAATCTTCTTTATCATGCTAGGATAAGCAGGAAAAAGCAAAAAATTTCAGAATTGCACCTTGCAATGTGGAGATATTACTGTTTGTGCATTTACAATATTCATTGATTTTTGCCATTGAAAAACATGTTTTTCATATACCAGAAATGTTTGAAGCTACTGACTTGAATGAAAGGAGCTGGCATCTCACTCTCTTTGAATCTTCTTTATCATGCTAGGATTAACAGGAAAAAGCAAAAAATTTCAGAATTGCACCTTGCAATGTGGAGATATTACTGTTTGTGCATTTACAATATTCATTGATTTTTGCCATTGAAAAACGTCCAGAAATGTTTGAAGCTACTGACTGAATGAAATTAGCTGGCATCTCACTCTCTTTGAATCTTCTTTATCATGCTAGGATTAGCAGGAAAAAGCAAAAAATTTCAGAATTGCACCTTGCAATGTGGAGATATTACTGTTTGTGCATTTACAATATTCATTGATTTTGCCATTGAAAAACGTCCAGAAATGTTTGAAGCTACTGACTGAATGAAAGGAGCTGGCATCTCACTCTCTTTGAATCTTCTTTATCATGCTAGGATTAGCAGGAAAAAGCAAAAAATTTCAGAATTGCACCTTGCAATGTGGAGATATTACTGTTTGTGCATTTACAATATTCATTGATTTTTGCCATTGAAAAACATGTTTTTCATATACCAGAAATGTTTGAAGCTACTGACGGAATGAAAGGAGCTGGCATCTCACTCTCTTTGAATCTTCTTTATCATGCTAGGATTAGCAGGAAAAAGCAAAAAATTTCAGAATTGCACCTTGCAATGTGGAGATATTACTGTTTGTGCATTTACAATATTCATTGATTTTTGCCATTGAAAAACATGTTTTTCATATACCAGAAATGTTTGAAGCTACTGACTGAATGAAAGGAGCTGGCATCTCACTGTCTTTGAATCTTCTTTATCATGCTAGGATTAACAGGAAAAAGCAAAAAATTTCAGAATTGCACCTTGCAATGTGGAGATATTACTGTTTGTGCATTTACAATATTCATTGATTTTGCCATTGAAAAACGTCCAGAAATGTTTGAAGCTACTGACTGAATGAAAGGAGCTGGCATCTCACTCTCTTTGAATCTTCTTTATCATGCTAGGATAAGCAGGAAACAGCAAAAAATTTCAGAATTGCACCTTGCAATGTGGAGATATTACTGTTTGTGCATTTACAATATTCATTGATTTTTGCCATTGAAAAACATGTTTTTCATATACCAGAAATGTTTGAAGCTACTGACGGAATGAAAGGAGCTGGCATCTCACTCTCTTTGAATCTTCTTTATCATGCTAGGATTAGCAGGAAAAAGCAAAAAATTTCAGAATTGCACCTTGCAATGTGGAGATATTACTGTTTGTGCATTTACAATATTCATTGATTTTTGCCATTGAAAAACATGTTTTTCATATACCAGAAATGTTTGAAGCTACTGACTGAATGAAAGGAGCTGGCATCTCACTGTCTTTGAATCTTCTTTATCATGCTAGGATTAACAGGAAAAAGCAAAAAATTTCAGAATTGCACCTTGCAATGTGGAGATATTACTGTTTGTGCATTTACAATATTCATTGATTTTGCCATTGAAAAACGTCCAGAAATGTTTGAAGCTACTGACTGAATGAAAGGAGCTGGCATCTCACTCTCTTTGAATCTTCTTTATCATGCTAGGATTAGCAGGAAAAAGCAAAAAAATTTCAGAATTGCACCTTGCAATGTGGAGATATTACTGTTTGTGCATTTACAATATTCATTGATTTTTGCCATTGAAAAACATGTTTTTCATATACCAGAAATGTTTGAAGCTACTGACTGAATGAAAGGAGCTGGCATCTCACTCTCTTTGAATCTTCTTTATCATGCTAGGATAAGCAGGAAAAAGCAAAAAATTTCAGAATTGCACCTTGCAATGTGGAGATATTACTGTTTGTGCATTTACAATATTCATTGATTTTTGCCATTGAAAAACATGTTTTTCATATACCAGAAATGTTTGAAGCTACTGACTTGAATGAAAGGAGCTGGCATCTCACTCTCTTTGAATCTTCTTTATCATGCTAGGATTAACAGGAAAAAGCAAAAAATTTCAGAATTGCACCTTGCAATGTGGAGATATTACTGTTTGTGCATTTACAATATTCATTGATTTTTGCCATTGAAAAACGTCCAGAAATGTTTGAAGCTACTGACTGAATGAAAGGAGCTGGTATCTCACTCTCTTTGAATCTTCTTTATCATGCTAGGATTAGCAGGAAAAAGCAAAAAATTTCAGAATTGCACCTTGCAATGTGGAGATATTACTGTTTATGCATTTACAATATTCATTGATTTTTGCCATTGAAAAACATGTTTTTCATATACAAGAAATGTTTGAAGCTACTGACTGAATGAAAGGAGCTGGCATCTCACTCTCTTTGAATCTTCTTTATCATGCTAGGATTAGCAGGAAAAAGCAAAAAATTTCAGAATTGCACCTTGCAATGTGGAGATATTACTGTTTGTGCATTTACAATATTCATTGATTTTTGCCATTGAAAAACGTCCAGAAATGTTTGAAGCTACTGACTGAATGAAATTAGCTGGCATCTCACTCTCTTTGAATCTTCTTTATCATGCTAGGATTAGCAGGAAAAAGCAAAAAATTTCAGAATTGCACCTTGCAATGTGGAGATATTACTGTTTGTGCATTTACAATATTCATTGATTTTTGCCATTGAAAAACATGTTTTTCATATACCAGAAATGTTTGAAGCTACTGACTGAATGAAAGGAGCTGGTATCTCACTCTCTTTGAATCTTCTTTATCATGCTAGGATTAACAGGAAAAAGCAAAAAATTTCAGAATTGCACCTTGCAATGTGGAGATATTACTGTTTGTGCATTTACAATATTCATTGATTTTTGCCATTGAAAAACGTCCAGAAATGTTTGAAGCTACTGACTGAATGAAAGGAGCTGGCATCTTACTCTCTTTGAATCTTCTTTATCATGCTAGGATTAACAGGAAAAAGCTAAAAATTTCAGAATTGCACCTTGCAATGTGGAGATATTACTGTTTGTGCATTTACAATATTCATTGATTTTTGCCATTGAAAAACATGTTTTTCATATACCAGAAATGTTTGAAGCTACTGACTGAATGAAAGGAGCTGGCATCTCACTCTCTTTGAATCTTCTTTATCATGCTAGGATTAGCAGGAAAAAGCAAAAAATTTCAGAATTGCACCTTGCAATGTGGAGATATTACTGTTTGTGCATTTACAATATTCATTGATTTTTGCCATTGAAAAACATGTTTTTCATATACCAGAAATGTTTGAAGCTACTGACTGAATGAAAGGAGCTGGCATCTCACTCTCTTTGAATCTTCTTTATCATGCTAGGATTAGCAGGAAAAAGCAAAAAATTTCAGAATTGCACCTTGCAATGTGGAGATATTACTGTTTGTGCATTTACAATATTCATTGATTTTTGCCATTGAAAAACATGTTTTTCATATACCAGAAATGTTTGAAGCTACTGACTGAATGAAAGGAGCTGGCATCTCACTCTCTTTGAATCTTCTTTATCATGCTAGGATTAGCAGGAAAAAGCAAAATATTTCAGAATTGCACCTTGCAATGTGGAGATATTACTGTTTGTGCATTTACAATATTCATTGATTTTTGCCATTGAAAAACATGTTTTTCATATACCAGAAATGTTTGAAGCTACTGACTGAATGAAAGGAGCTGGCATCTCACTCTCTTTGAATCTTCTTTATCATGCTAGGATTAACAGGAAAAAACAAAAAATTTCAGAATTGCACCTTGCAATGTGGAGATATTACTGTTTGTGCATTTACAATATTCATTGATTTTTGCCATTGAAAAACATGTTTTTCATATACCAGAAATGTTTGAAGCTACTGACTGAATGAAAGGAGCTGGCATCTCACTCTCTTTGAATCTTCTTTATCATGCTAGGATTAACAGGAAAAAGCAAAAAATTTCAGAATTGCACCTTGCAATGTGGAGATATTACTGTTTGTGCATTTACAATATTCATTGATTTTTGCCATTGAAAAACGTCCAGAAATGTTTGAAGCTACTGACTGAATGAAAGGAGCTGGCATCTCACTCTCTTTGAATCTTCTTTATCATGCTAGGATTAGCAGGAAAAAGCAAAAAATTTCAGAATTGCACCTTGCAATGTGGAGATATTACTGTTTGTGCATTTACAATATTCATTGATTTTTGCCATTGAAAAACGTCCAGAAATGTTTGAAGCTACTGACTGAATGAAAGGAGCTGGCATCTCACTCTCTTTGAATCTTCTTTATCATGCTAGGATTAGCAGGAAAAAGCAAAAAATTTCAGAATTGCACCTTGCATTGTGGAGATATTACTGTTTGTGCATTTACAATATTCATTGATTTTTGCCATTGAAAAACATGTTTTTCATATACCAGAAATGTTTGAAGCTACTGACTGAATGAAAGGAGCTGGCATCTCACTCTCTTTGAATCTTCTTTATCATGCTAGGATTAGCAGGAAAAAGCAAAAAATTTCAGAATTGCACCTTGCAATGTGGAGATATTACTGTTTGTGCATTTACAATATTCATTGATTTTTGCCATTGAAAAACATGTTTTTCATATACCAGAAATGTTTGAAGCTACTGACTGAATGAAAGGAGCTGGCATCTCACTCTCTTTAAATCTTCTTTATCATGCTAGGATTAGCAGGAAAAAGCAAAAAATTTCAGAATTGCACCTTGCAATGTGGAGATATTACTGTTTGTGCATTTACAATATTCATTGATTTTTGCCATTGAAAAACGTCCAGAAATGTTTGAAGCTACTGACTGAATGAAAGGAGCTGGCATCTCACTCTCTTTGAATCTTCTTTATCATGCTAGGATTAGCAGGAAAAAGCAAAAAAATTTCAGAATTGCACCTTGCAATGTGGAGATATTACTGTTTGTGCATTTACAATATTCATTGATTTTTGCCATTGAAAAACATGTTTTTCATATACCAGAAATGTTTGAAGCTACTGACTGAATGAAAGGAGCTGGCATCTCACTCTCTTTGAATCTTCTTTATCATGCTAGGATAAGCAGGAAAAAGCAAAAAATTTCAGAATTGCACCTTGCAATGTGGAGATATTACTGTTTGTGCATTTACAATATTCATTGATTTTTGCCATTGAAAAACATGTTTTTCATATACCAGAAATGTTTGAAGCTACTGACTTGAATGAAAGGAGTTGGCATCTCACTCTCTTTGAATCTTCTTTATCATGCTAGGATTAACAGGAAAAAGCAAAAAATTTCAGAATTGCACCTTGCAATGTGGAGATATTACTGTTTGTGCATTTACAATATTCATTGATTTTTGCCATTGAAAAACGTCCAGAAATGTTTGAAGCTACTGACTGAATGAAAGGAGCTGGTATCTCACTCTCTTTGAATCTTCTTTATCATGCTAGGATTAGCAGGAAAAAGCAAAAAATTTCAGAATTGCACCTTGCAATGTGGAGATATTACTGTTTATGCATTTACAATATTCATTGATTTTTGCCATTGAAAAACATGTTTTTCATATACAAGAAATGTTTGAAGCTACTGACTGAATGAAAGGAGCTGGCATCTCACTCTCTTTGAATCTTCTTTATCATGCTAGGATTAGCAGGAAAAAGCAAAAAATTTCAGAATTGCACCTTGCAATGTGGAGATATTACTGTTTGTGCATTTACAATATTCATTGATTTTTGCCATTGAAAAACGTCCAGAAATGTTTGAAGCTACTGACTGAATGAAAGGAGCTGGTATCTCACTCTCTTTGAATCTTCTTTATCATGCTAGGATTAGCAGGAAAAAGCAAAAAATTTCAGAATTGCACCTTGCAATGTGGAGATATTACTGTTTATGCATTTACAATATTCATTGATTTTTGCCATTGAAAAACATGTTTTTCATATACAAGAAATGTTTGAAGCTACTGACTGAATGAAAGGAGCTGGCATCTCACTCTCTTTGAATCTTCTTTATCATGCTAGGATTAGCAGGAAAAAGCAAAAAATTTCAGAATTGCACCTTGCAATGTGGAGATATTACTGTTTGTGCATTTACAATATTCATTGATTTTTGCCATTGAAAAATGTCCAGAAATGTTTGAAGCTACTGACTGAATGAAATTAGCTGGCATCTCACTCTCTTTGAATCTTCTTTATCATGCTAGGATTAGCAGGAAAAAGCAAAAAATTTCAGAATTGCACCTTGCAATGTGGAGATATTACTGTTTGTGCATTTACAATATTCATTGATTTTTGCCATTGAAAAACGTCCAGAAATGTTTGAAGCTACTGACTGAATGAAAGGAGCTGGCATCTCACTCTCTTTGAATCTTCTTTATCATGCTAGGATTAGCAGGAAAAAGCAAAAAATTTCAGAATTGCACCTTGCAATGTGGAGATATTACTGTTTGTGCATTTACAATATTCATTGATTTTTGCCATTGAAAAACATGTTTTTCATATACCAGAAATGTTTGAAGCTACTGACTGAATGAAAGGAGCTGGCATCTCACTCTCTTTGAATCTTCTTTATCATGCTAGGATTAGCAGGAAAAAGCAAAAAATTTCAGAATTGCACCTTGCAATGTGGAGATATTACTGTTTGTGCATTTACAATATTCATTGATTTTTGCCATTGAAAAACATGTTTTTCATATACCAGAAATGTTTGAAGCTACTGACTGAATGAAAGGAGCTGGCATCTCACTCTCTTTGAATCTTCTTTATCATGCTAGGATTAGCAGGAAAAAGCAAAATATTTCAGAATTGCACCTTGCAATGTGGAGATATTACTGTTTGTGCATTTACAATATTCATTGATTTTTGCCATTGAAAAACATGTTTTTCATATACCAGAAATGTTTGAAGCTACTGACTGAATGAAAGGAGCTGGCATCTCACTCTCTTTGAATCTTCTTTATCATGCTAGGATTAACAGGAAAAAACAAAAAATTTCAGAATTGCACCTTGCAATGTGGAGATATTACTGTTTGTGCATTTACAATATTCATTGATTTTTGCCATTGAAAAACATGTTTTTCATATACCAGAAATGTTTGAAGCTACTGACTGAATGAAAGGAGCTGGCATCTCACTCTCTTTGAATCTTCTTTATCATGCTAGGATTAACAGGAAAAAGCAAAAAATTTCAGAATTGCACCTTGCAATGTGGAGATATTACTGTTTGTGCATTTACAATATTCATTGATTTTTGCCATTGAAAAACGTCCAGAAATGTTTGAAGCTACTGACTGAATGAAAGGAGCTGGCATCTCACTCTCTTTGAATCTTCTTTATCATGCTAGGATTAGCAGGAAAAAGCAAAAAATTTCAGAATTGCACCTTGCAATGTGGAGATATTACTGTTTGTGCATTTACAATATTCATTGATTTTTGCCATTGAAAAACGTCCAGAAATGTTTGAAGCTACTGACTGAATGAAAGGAGCTGGCATCTCACTCTCTTTGAATCTTCTTTATCATGCTAGGATTAGCAGGAAAAAGCAAAAAATTTCAGAATTGCACCTTGCATTGTGGAGATATTACTGTTTGTGCATTTACAATATTCATTGATTTTTGCCATTGAAAAACATGTTTTTCATATACCAGAAATGTTTGAAGCTACTGACTGAATGAAAGGAGCTGGCATCTCACTCTCTTTGAATCTTCTTTATCATGCTAGGATTAGCAGGAAAAAGCAAAAAATTTCAGAATTGCACCTTGCAATGTGGAGATATTACTGTTTGTGCATTTACAATATTCATTGATTTTTGCCATTGAAAAACATGTTTTTCATATACCAGAAATGTTTGAAGCTACTGACTGAATGAAAGGAGCTGGCATCTCACTCTCTTTAAATCTTCTTTATCATGCTAGGATTAGCAGGAAAAAGCAAAAAATTTCAGAATTGCACCTTGCAATGTGGAGATATTACTGTTTGTGCATTTACAATATTCATTGATTTTTGCCATTGAAAAACGTCCAGAAATGTTTGAAGCTACTGACTGAATGAAAGGAGCTGGCATCTCACTCTCTTTGAATCTTCTTTATCATGCTAGGATTAGCAGGAAAAAGCAAAAAAATTTCAGAATTGCACCTTGCAATGTGGAGATATTACTGTTTGTGCATTTACAATATTCATTGATTTTTGCCATTGAAAAACATGTTTTTCATATACCAGAAATGTTTGAAGCTACTGACTGAATGAAAGGAGCTGGCATCTCACTCTCTTTGAATCTTCTTTATCATGCTAGGATAAGCAGGAAAAAGCAAAAAATTTCAGAATTGCACCTTGCAATGTGGAGATATTACTGTTTGTGCATTTACAATATTCATTGATTTTTGCCATTGAAAAACATGTTTTTCATATACCAGAAATGTTTGAAGCTACTGACTTGAATGAAAGGAGCTGGCATCTCACTCTCTTTGAATCTTCTTTATCATGCTAGGATTAACAGGAAAAAGCAAAAAATTTCAGAATTGCACCTTGCAATGTGGAGATATTACTGTTTGTGCATTTACAATATTCATTGATTTTTGCCATTGAAAAACGTCCAGAAATGTTTGAAGCTACTGACTGAATGAAAGGAGCTGGTATCTCACTCTCTTTGAATCTTCTTTATCATGCTAGGATTAGCAGGAAAAAGCAAAAAATTTCAGAATTGCACCTTGCAATGTGGAGATATTACTGTTTATGCATTTACAATATTCATTGATTTTTGCCATTGAAAAACATGTTTTTCATATACAAGAAATGTTTGAAGCTACTGACTGAATGAAAGGAGCTGGCATCTCACTCTCTTTGAATCTTCTTTATCATGCTAGGATTAGCAGGAAAAAGCAAAAAATTTCAGAATTGCACCTTGCAATGTGGAGATATTACTGTTTGTGCATTTACAATATTCATTGATTTTTGCCATTGAAAAACGTCCAGAAATGTTTGAAGCTACTGACTGAATGAAATTAGCTGGCATCTCACTCTCTTTGAATCTTCTTTATCATGCTAGGATTAGCAGGAAAAAGCAAAAAATTTCAGAATTGCACCTTGCAATGTGGAGATATTACTGTTTGTGCATTTACAATATTCATTGATTTTTGCCATTGAAAAACATGTTT